>NC_073385.1:32749122-33049122 GCF_028641065.1 Leucoraja erinaceus
CTTTCCCCTCGCAACCACAAGAGATACTACACTTGTCACCTTACTTCCCCCCCTTGACTCCAAGCAAGGACCCAAGCAGCCGTTCCAGGTGCGACAGAGGTTCACCTGCATCTCCTCCAAACTCATCTATTGCATCCACTGCTCTAGATGTCAGCTGATCTACATTGGTGAGACCAAGCGTAGGCTTGGCGATCGTTTCGCCGAACACCTCCACTTGGTCCGCATTAACCAACCTGATCCCCCTGTGGCTCAGCACTTCAACTGCCGCTCCCATTCCGAATCCGACCTTTCTGTCCTGGGCCTCCTCCATGGCCAGAGTGAGCAACACCGGAAATAGGAGGAGCAGCACCTCATATTCCGCTTGGGCAGTCTGCACCCCCGCGGCTTGAACATTGACCTCCAATTTCCAGTAGCACTTGCTGTCTCCTTCCCAGCTCTCCCTCAGCCCCCTCCTCATCGTTTCTTCTCTTCCCCACCCCCACATCAGTCCAAAGAAGGGTTTTGGCCTGAAACGTTGCCTATTTCTTTCACTCCATAGATGCTGCTGCACCCGCTGAGTTTCTCCAGCACTTTTGTCTACCTCCGATTTTCCAGCATCTGCACTTCCTTATTAAACACCTTTGCAATTCCTCAACTCAATCCACAGTGACTCTACTTCATCAGTCCCCATGTCTTCCCTCGCAAGGGTCTGAATTCCATCCCTCACCAGCAGAGCTACCCCCCCCCCCCCCCCCTCTGCCCACCTGCCTATCCTTTCTTTACGATGTATAACCCTAAATATTAAGTTCACATGCCCGATCCTCCTGCAGCCATGTCTCGGTAATCCCCACAATGTCATTCTACCAACCTCTAACTGAGCCTCAAGCTCATCTACTTTACTTCTTGTACTTCGAGCATTCATATGCAATATTTTTAAATCCTTGCGCATCTCACCTTTCACATTGATCCCTATTACACTTGGCCATACTCTCCTATCCCTTTGTGGGCTTTCTTTCCTGGTAATTCTGGGGTCATTAACTATCCCTTTATTCCCTTTCCCTTTAACTTCGTCCTTGACTAACCCATTTGACCCCCCCCCCCTCCTTATTTACTGAATGTGTAGCAGTGGCAAACCTGCCTGCCAGAATGCCACCTGCTACGGTGCAATCCGTCCCTTTTGTACAATTCCTCCTTACTCCAAAACAGATCCCAGTGATCTAAGAATCCAAATCCCTGCCCCCTGCACCAGTTCCTCAGCCACACATTCAGGTCCTGTATCTCCCTGTTCCTGCTCTCACCAGCACGAGGAACTGGAAGCAAACCGGACATAACCACCCTGGAGGTCCTGCTTTTCAGCACTTTTCCAGCACTTTTCTCTAAAGTCATGCTTCAGAATATTCATCCCCTTCTTTCGGACATAATTTGTGCCAACATGCACTACCACTTCCAGCTGTTCACCTTCGCCCTTGAGGATTTTCTGCACTCTGTCCATGACATCCTGGATACTGGCACCAGGGAGGCAGCACACCATCCTCGAATCCCATCTGTTGCCGCAGAAACCCCTGTCCGTACCTCTCACAATCAAGTCTCCAACTACCACGGCATTGCCTGACATCGGCCTCTTTGTTTTTGGCTCAACAGGACTTTTCGCTTCGCAAGCCAGTGCGCCGCTCAGTGCATCAACGTCTCCTGTCTCGACAGCTTCTAAGTGGTGAACCTGTTCACAAGAGGTACAACACACGAGGAGCTTTGCATTCCATGTTTCCCTCCCTTTCTCACTGTCACCCACCTTCTCTCTTCCAGTAGCAATGTTACAAAATTTTGAGATTTAAAAAATCAAGTCTGTAATTTATCCCATCAGATAAAGCATAAAAATAAGTTTAATTTGACACCTAATTCACTTTCATATCTCAAGTATTTAAAAAGTTATGGCCATTTTCATACTCGGAAATTAGCATCTTGTTCCCTATTGATTTTCTATGGACATAACAAAAAAGCTGTGATCATGGACAGTCAAAAGCCCATAACCTTCTTAAAAATTAAGAGAACTGAATGAAATTTTCAGTTATCGTAGATTGAAGCATTCTGAAACAAACATAAAATAATCTAACTTGGATGACCTGAAATTAAAGCATATAATTAGTTAGTTACCCAAGTGTAGCAAATTTCAAACTTCAATTACTAGATCTAAACATCTATCCATTTCTTAATAAATAATTAACGTTTTTAAATAGCCCAAGTGTCCAAATAATAATCATAAATAATTCACAATAAAACATGATTTTAAAATCTCATTTACATTCATTTATAGGCCAAATGGAAGGAATTTAGTGTTCAATTGCTGTAAATTAAAGTCCATTTTAAATCGGCTTTCTAGTGGGATCCTGTGAACGCGCTGGTTTAGAACATTCACATTGCAGTGGATTTGTGCCCTCAAATGCCCACAAAAATACTGCGGGATATAAAGAGCCCAAAATTAGCTACTCGCTATAGAAAACTTTATGTACAGGGTTCTTAAGAAGCCCCTTTTAATGTAAAAATAAGGTACATACCTTTAATTGTTTGCTTTATAAAACCCTGGGGCTGCGAGAGGTCGCGGGTTTAGAGAGTGATTTTTAAACTACTATAACTATTATACAAGGCCAATAAAAACTAATAATACCTTTTGCGACGGGGTCTTTCAGCGATTTTTCGTTAATGATTTACTAGGCTGAACATTTTCGATTGCAACAGCCTAGTAAAAATCGCGTTTTAAACCCGCCCCCTCTAAACAGCGCCAAAATCACACACACAGGGTGGGGCAGATTCTCAGCCACGATTCAGGTAGGTTTTGTAACATACCTACTTCCAGTACCTTAGGTGTAACAATCTTACTGTAGTTTCTCGGGCAAACCCAATGCCATCCACTTGCTTCTCCAGTTCCCCATCATGGTCCTTCAGGAGCTGTACCTGGATGCACTTCTCACATTTGTAGCAGCCAGAGGCACCAGCGATGTCCTTGACCTCCCACATACTGCAAGCATCATACTGAATCAGCTTGCTTGACATCTCTTTCTTTCATCTCTCCCTCTCCAGCGTTTGGTGTGGCATCCTTCCTCAGCCTCCTCGCCAAAGACTCGCAGCAAAAGACTAGTACCTTTCTCACAGGGCATTTCACTCGACAGGGCCGCACCCAGACAGGACCACACCCCTTGATCAATTCTTGCTTATATCAGATGCTAAATTGCCTAATTGTCCAATTTACCAATCTTCCAATCTAATTTTCAACCAATCCCCACACTTACTCCTAACCATCCTTCCTCTGATGAGCTTGGAAGTATGTGCTTTTTCCAACCTGCACTCAAAGACTGTTAAAGTGCTGTTTGCCCTCTTTTTAAACCTGCACTCAAGACTCATATAACCATATAACCATATAACAATTGCAGCACGGAAACAGGCCATCTCGACCCTTCTAGTCCGTGCTGAACACATAATCTCCCCTAGTCCCATATACCTGCGTTCAGACCATAACCCTCCATTCCCTTCCCATCCATATAACTATCCAATTTATTTTTAAATGATAAAAATGAACCTGCCTCCACCACCTTCACTAGAAGCTCATTCCACACAGCTAACACTCTCTGAGTAAAGAAGTTCCCCCTCATGTTACCCCTAAACTTCAGTCCCTTAATTCTCATGTCATGTCCCCTTGTTTGAATCTTCCCTACTCTCAGTGGGAAAAGCTTTTCCACGTCAACTCTGTCTATCCCTCTCATCATTTTAAAAACCTCTATCAAGTTCCCCCTTAACCTTCTGCGCTCCAAAGAATAAAGCCCTAACTTGTTCAACCTTTCTCTGTAACTTAGTTGCTGAAACCCAGGCAACATTCTAGTAAATCTCCTCTGTACTCTCTCTATTTTGTTGACATCCTTCCTATAATTAGGCGACCAAAATTGTACGCCATACTCCAGAATTGGCCTCACCAATGCCTTGTACAATTTTAACATTACATCCCAACTTCTATACTCAATGCTCTGATTTATAAAGGCCAGCACATCAAAAGCTTTCTTTACCACCCTATCTACATGAGACTCACCGAGTCAAGCCAACGGTCGTTCTCACTGCAGCTTTGTCCGTCCTCCACTCCTGTTTTTTGCGTAGCCTCCTCTCCGAAAACTCTTGAGCCAAAGACTCACACTTTACTCACAAGGCCGCTCCCTCAGAGCAGCCTTGCTTATATTGACTGATGCCTAATTTACCAATTTACAAACCAAATTCCTCAGCTTTAAACTGGTTTCCCCTTGTGACTTATTCACCTTTCCCATGGGTTTCAGCCAATCAGCTCTTCTCCCTGCTTCCCTTTGTTGCTGCTAGTCCAAGATTCACGTAAGCTCTGGCTCTGTAAGACTCTGCATTCACTGAACTTGAAGGATACAAGATGGCGCCGGAAATGTTGTAACTTGTATACTGTACCACCATGTAATCTAACATTCTTACACTCTTGCAGTTAAGTATGAATGTGCTTATGCATAGTAAGATTTTTACTGAACTGTATGCAAAAATGTCACTATATCTAGGTACATGTGACAATGATGTACCATTGAACCACTTAACTATTGTGATTGTATAATCAGTAACCAGCATGCAATTGGCATGCTGCCTATATGGGTTAAACACACATTACAAGACAAATATATTATTTCTCTCTTACCAGTACTATCAAAGATGCTTTATACTGTATGGTCATTATCCCACTGTTGTCCATTAGCTGTTACATTTCCTGCACTGCAGCAGTGACAACACTTCAAAAGTTCTTCATTAATTACAAAGTGTTTTGGGACATGCAGAATACTGAATTAAAAAAAACACTCTTTCACCGCAATTATTCTTTTCTGTTTGGAGACACAAGGAACTGCAAATGCTGGAATCTTGAGCAAAACAACAAAGTGCTGGCAAAACTCAGTGGGTCATGCAGCATCTCTGGAGGGAACGGACAGAATAACGTTTTGGCTCAGGGCTGACCTGAAACATAGCCTGTCTATTCTTTGTCCATTTCCCGAGTTCCTCCAGATGTGGTGTTTTATTCTCCTCCATTGCCTCATCCAATTGCTTCTTGTGAAACAATCCAATATTTGTACAATCCTGTTTAATTTAGAGATAAAGTGCGGAAACAGGCCCTTCGACCCGCTGTGTCCACACTGACCAGCGATCCCTGCACATTAACACTATTCTACACATATTAGGGACAATTTTCCACATACACCAAGCCTATTAACCTACATACTGTACATACCTGTACATCTTTGGAGTGTGGCAGGAAACCGAAGATCTTGGAGAAAACCCACGAGGTCACGGGGAGAACATAAAACTCCGTACAGACAGAACCCGTTGTCGGGATCGAACCCGGGTCTCCGATGATGCAAAAACAAGGGGGCAGATTATTATTTCAACGCCTGCAACAACCCACTATGAACCTCGTTCCTACCTTGTCAACGTCGATGGTGTTCTGTACCGGCGCAGTCGTTAACATCTACTGCCCATGAACAAACCGCGACCATCTCCTCCCAGTCCTTACACACCGCCATTGGTTTTCCAGGTACCTGCTGCTGTTGTCCGTCCCAGACCATCTGACCCCCGCATGTTTTCCCTGTGTTGTTCGGTTCCCTCATCCCCGAGGCCTCTAGTCATTCCCAGTGCCTCAAGTCCTGCAAGCTCGCCCCGTCGTTTCTCTCCAGGCTCCCTGGCTGCATTTTCTTTCTTGGGTTCTCCACCCAGCCCTACTAACTTTTCTGGAACGGAGGGGGGAGGGTTTTTCTGTACGCATTTGTGTCGGGTTAGCCTGACAGATATGGCGATTATATTAACCGCATATGTTTTAACAACTGGTGAATAACTCTTTTCTCTACGGGGAAGGATGTAGATTGGTTATTGCATGTGAACCAATCAGAGTAATGCATTAATATTAACTCCACCTTGCTGTACACTTTACATTAACACTCACTTCCCATATTACATAGTTGCACCGGTGGTAGAGATGAACTAACAACGTATTGTACTGTACCACCATGATTGATGATTAAAGCTGACTTTGAACACCAAACTGTGTCTGTACAGTTCTTTACATGTTTATATGTTCGTCACATATTTACAGGTTAGGTTAGGTAAGGAGGAGGTACAGAGACACCTGGGTGTCCTTGTACACAAGTCACTGAAAGTTGGTGTTCAAGAAGGAACTGCAGATGCTGGAAAATCGAAGGTACACAAAAATGCTGGAGAAACTCAGGGGGTGCAGCAGCATCTATGGAGCGAAGGAGATAGGTAACGTTTCGGGCCGAAAGCCTTCTTCAGACTGAAAGTTGGTGTGCAGGTACAACAGGCAGTGAAGAAAGCTAATGGAATGTTGGCCTTCATAACAAGAGGATTTCAGTATAGGAGTAAAGAGGTTCTTCTGCAGTTGTATAGGTTGTATAGGCCTCTGCTAAGACCCACATCTGGAGTATTGTGTACAGTTTTGGTCTCCTAATTTGAGGAAGAACATCCTTGTGATTGAGGCAGTGCAGCGTAGGTTCACGAGATTAATCCCTGGGATGGCGGGACTGCCATATGAGGAAAGATTGAAAAGACTAGGCTTGTATTCACTGGAGTTTAGAAGGATGAGAGAGGATCTTAATAATAATAATAATAATAATAATTTTATTTATAGAGCACTTTAAAAACAAACATAGCTGCAACAAAGTGCTGTACATCACTAATCATTGACAAAAAAGTTAATACACACCAAAAATAACAATCAAAAGAAATAGTAGGAAAAGACATGCAAAATAAAGAAACATCAAAAACACCACAAACAGAAGCAAAGCCTCAGGCATGGTCAAAAGCCAGGGAGTACAAATGTGTTTTAACACTGGATTTGAAGATGGACAGTGAGGGGGCCTGTCTGATGTGCAACGGCAGGGTGTTCCAGAGTGCCGGAGCAGCAACAGAGAAGGCTCTATCCCCTCTGAGCCTCCGACTAGACCTTGGTACCTCCAGGAGCAGCTGACCAGCTGACCCGAGGGACCGGGCAGGAGCGTATGGGTGGAGCAGCTCAGAGAGGTAAGGCGGGGCGAGCCCATTCAGAGATTTAAAAACAAATAACAGTATCTTAAAATGAACTCGAAAGTGCACCGGGAGCCAGTGTAGGGAGGCCAGAATTGGCGATATGTGCTCCCTCTTTCGAGTCCCTGTTAAAAGGCGAGCAGCAGCATTCTGAACCAACTGGAGATGAGCCAGTGAAGAATGAGCAACACCAAAATAGAGCGCGTTACAGTAATCCAGCCTAGATGTAATAAAGGCATGGATTACTGTCTCAAAATGCTGCCGCTCGAGAATGGGCTTCACCTTCGCCAGCTTCCTTAGGTGAAATAAGCTGGACTTAACCACCGCGCATATTTGGCGATCTAATTTAAAGTCACTGTCCATCCTAAAACCCAGGTTCACAACTGTTGGCTTCACGTACCTTGACAATGGACCTAAATCAACAAATGGAGGTTCACAGCAGCCATTGGGATCAAATAAAATCACCTCTGTCTTCTTTTCATTAAATCCAAGAAAGTTTAGGGCCAACCAGGACTTAATGTCATCAAGACAAGACAGAAGCGATTTTAGAGAAAAGGCGTCTTCCCCCCTCAGCGGCAAATAAAGCTGGGTATCATCTGCATAACAGTGGAAAGAGATGCCATGCTTTCTAAGGATGGAACCCAGAGAAAGCATGTACAGCGAGAAAAGCAGGGGCCACAGAATCGAACCCTGTGGAACCGCATATGACAGGGGAGCGGAAGAGGATTCAAACCCAGCAAGGCTAACACACATGGTTCTGCCCGCCAGATAGGACCTGAACCATCCCAGGGCACTGCCGCAGATGCCCACTAACTGCTGTAGCCGAGATAATAAGATATTATGGTCCACCGTATCAAAGGCGGCAGACAAGTCCAGCAGGACAAGAACCACACAATCCCCAGAGTCATTAGCCAGGAGGATGTCGTTAAAAACCCTTAGCAATGCTGACTCCGTGCTGTGCATGGTTTTAAATCCAGACTGGAAGATCTCCCGAATATCATGCTCCTCCAGGAATAGTTTTAGCTGAGCATAAAAACATATAGAAACATATAAAATTATAAAAGGACTGGACAAGCTAAGTGCAGGAAAAATGCAGGGCCTCCAGCGGCCCATTCCAACGACACCTCGGCCTGGACACATTGACCCATCAGTGCAATGTCTCGTCGCCTCTCCTGGCCAATGCACTGACTCCATGCACCGGCGCGCCCCCTTTGGTCAACCACAGAACGCCGAAAGTGCGGACAGTGAGACGCCAGCCCATTCACCGGCACCAGTCCTCTACCTCATCCACCACTGCTGCCATCTGGAGAGATTTCTGTACACAGTCTGCACTCACCATGCTTCATTGTCTCAAAGGCACCCCAGTTTTGTCAGTGGCTAACACCAATTAAATCACTCTACACCTCCATCCCTAACCAGGAGGGTCTTAAAGCCCGCCGTTTTTTCCTCGACTGCAGAACCAACCAATCACTGTCTACTAATACTCTCCTCCACCTAGCGGAGCTGGTCCTTACTCTCTACAACTTTTCCTTTGTTCCTCCGATTTCCTCCAAATCCAAGGCGTAGCTTTGGACACGCACATGGGCCCCAGCTATGCCTGCCTCTTTGTAGGGTATGTTGAACAATCCCTGTTCGAGGCGCACCGTGGCCCTATCCCCGAGCACTACCTCCGCTACATTGATGACTGCATTGGTGCTATCTCCTGCACCCATGCAGAACTAACTGACTTCATCCATGTCACCACTAATTTCCACCCGGCACTCAAATTCACCTGGACCATTTTCGTCATCTCCCTACCATTTCTAGATCTCACCATTTCCATCACAGGCAACAGACTACTGACCAATATCTATTACAAACCCACTGACTCCCATAGCTATCTGGACTACACTTCCCACCCTGCTTCCTGTAAGGACTCTATCTCCCCCCCCCCCCCCCTTGCCCCCCCCCCTCGCACTCCCCCCTCCCCCCCCCCTTCCCCCTACACACCCATTCCCCCCCACACCCATTCCCCCACCACACCCCTCCCTCCACCCACACGCCCTATCTCCCCACTACCCCCCACCCCCCTCAGGATCAGGAGCATCACAACTGTGCAGTTGGGGGCTATGCGTGAGTGGTGGAATATTGCTTTGGGGGACCAGGCCACCCGTGTGAAAATGGGACCCAAGTATGACTCTATAACTAGGATTGTAAGTAATCAGATGTGAATATCTGCCATTGTCTTATTTCAGCATGCCTTACAAACTAAAACTATTTACTAGTTTCAATTAGAATCTACGCTGTAAATGTGCAACAATTTTAAAAGTTAATTTCATTAACCTGGATCAGCTCTTATTTCCTCCATGATGACTGGACGAAGATTAACAGTTACTTTTCCAATAAAAAATTAGCATTTATAATTCAGGTGAATTTCTTGTGAGCATTCTGCCTGTGACTCTCGACTATAATCAAATTCATTGTCTTTTTTCATCTAACTATTAAACAATATGTGTCAGCTGGAATGTATCAGAATGAATGTAGACTGCCGCCTGCTCTTTTGAAGTGTGAAAATAATAAGTTGAAGCAAACCATGAATAATTCATGAGAGCACCCAACCAGAATAATGTAAAGACAGCAAGGTAGCTCTGTAATGAGATGAATTCACCCTGTCAGATTATATCAATTTATTAGCTATATTCCAACTTGTTGCTAGGCAATGCCTAATGCTAACATGACGACAATTTTGATGAATGCAGTTAGCGGGAGGTTTCCTCTTTGCCTGATGCAAGATCACAGATAGCAGGACTAATCACGTGTTTTAATTTAAAATATTGCCAGAATTTTGCTTTAGTTTTAATTTTGGTTACTTTTTTTTCATTTATTTAAATAAATATCTCTTAATTACCTGCCTCATAGATTATTCCACGTTTAGGACAACACTTGCGCTGCCCTGTCTACAAATTGGAAGAGAGCACCTCTGTTTCTATCCGGGTAGCATACAACAGTATGAACATGGAATTCTCCAATTTCAAGCAACATCCCCTTCTCTTCAACCTGCGCCCACCTCCGCACCTGTGCCCACACATTTCTGCAAACTTCTCCCAACCCCCCTGGTCATCATGCTCCTCCCCCCTCCTCTGTACAGTCGAGTCCTATCCACAAATCTGATATCTCCCTTTTATCCCTCCCTCCTCTCGTCCACTATTCCTTTTCACCCATATCCCTCACTCTGACTTTACATTTCACTCCTTTTCTCTCCCTATCTGTTATCCTATGGTGGTCTTTTCACCTCCAGCTTTTGTCACTTTCTCTACCCATCTGCCAATGAAACCCCCTCACCTCTAGCCATTGCCTTAATGCCAGGCAACTACTTATCTATCTCACAAATATCAATTATTCCCCATTTTCCAAACACCCACGACAAATCCCTCCTACCTGCAACATGCAACACCATCTCCTTGACCATCAATACTATTCCCGATTACTAATACACCTTCTCCAATATCACATGACTCTGTTATTACTGTCTGAAGAAGGGTCTCGACCTGAAACGTCACCCATTCCTTCTCTCCAGAGATGCTGCCTTTCCTGCTGAGTTACTCTAGCTTTTTGTGTCTATCTTCCATTATTACTGATGGGACTTGACATCCTAAAGTTGAAATGACCTCCACTTACTTTCACTAAACTTTTACAGATTTGAATTCCAGACAAGTTCTGACCCAAGTGTTGCGATGATTGGATTCTACATTTGTCTTGGTCACCCTGCCATAGAAATGATGCTCTTAAGCTGGGAAAGGTTCAGATAAGATTTACAAGGATGTTGCCAGTACTTGAGGGCTTGAGCTACAAGGAGAGGTTGGGCAGGCTAGGACTTTATTCCTGGGAATGCAGGAGGCAGAGGGATGATCTTGTAGCGATGGATAAAAACATGAGGGGAATAGATAGGGTGAATACACACAGTATTTTACTCTGGGTGGGGGGGATCAAGAACTAGAGGGCCGAGGTTTACATTGACAATGGAAAGATTTAACAAGAAACTGAGGGACTATTCTTTCACACAGAGGGCAGTGGGTACACGGAATAAGAGGAGCTAATTGAAGCATGTGCAATAACAACATTTAAATGACATTTGAACAGGTACATGGACAGGAAAGGTTTAGAGGGATATGGGCCAAACACTGGCAAATGAGTAAGCTTAAACGAGGCATCTTTTTCAGCATGGGCAAGTTGGGCTGAAGGGCCTGTTTCTGTGTTGTGTGGTTGCATTTTCATTGAAATGAGTCCTCAATATGTAGATACTCTTGAAGCTCTGAAATATTTTCCTTTTTGTATTCAAGAATATTACAGATACTCTACCTTAAGTTTTTTCTGATACTTTTTAAAATCTGGTAAATCAAATTACAAACATTACTGGACATATTTAATTCTAAGTCTAACATATTTTAAAGTTCAGACTGAAACTTTAAGAAAGCATCTGCAGCATATTTTGAATCAATGCCAGAGTAAAACATTGCCTTTTCATCTCCTCGGTTTTCTCTCATTATTTGACTTGTCATACCATTCCACTGGTTTCATAGAAACATAGAAACCTAGAAAATAGGTGCAGGAGTAGGCCATTCGGCCCTTCGAGCCTGCACCGCCATTCAATATGATCATGGCTGATCATCCAACTCAGTATCCTGTACCTGCCTACTCTCCATACCCCCTGATCCATTTAGCCACAAGGGCCACATCTAACTCCCTCTTAAATATAGCCAATGAACTGGCCTCAACTACCTTCTGTGGCAGAGTTCCAGAGATTCACTACTCTCTGTGTGAAAAATGTTTTTCTCATCTTGGTCCTAAAGGATTTCCCCATTATCCTTAGACTGTGACCCCTTGTCCTGGACTTCCCCAACATCGGGAACAATCTTCCTGCATCTAGCCTGTCCAACCCCTTAAGAATTTTGTAAGTTTCTATAAGATCCCCCCTCAATCTTCTAAATTCTAGCGAGTACAAGCCAAGTCTATCCAGTCTTTCTTCAAATGAAAGCCCTGACATCCCAGGAATCAGTCTGGTGAACCTTCCCTGTACTCCCTCTTACATTTTACATTTTTGATAGGATAGCAAGGTGAAACTGAAATTGCTTATTCAGAAGCAGACTGCATGGTAGAACTGGTTTATAGAGATAGCAAACATGCTGCAATGAAGATGTCAGTTCACCTCATTCTTTGATTTCGCTATGACGGTACTTAAAATACTACAGATGAACCCATTTAAATAATTTTCTGACAGGTTATTACCTGGACAGAAATTGAAATTTTTTTTTGTGTCCATTATCGTCAATAACGGAGAGCACTTTCAACTAATGTACTTTTCAATGAATGCATTTTGCTCTTATTACATAATGTACAACAGTACATTATAAAATTAATACACATATTGTTTATTAGATTAAATAAGAGGCTTACTGAGGGGCTCTGGGTAACATAAGGGGCATTTAAGAGGCTTTTAGATTGGCACATGGATTTGTGAAAATGAAGGGATGTCGATCAAATATGGGCAAAGGAGATTAGTTTAACTTGGCATCATGTTTGGCACAGACATTCCGTACCTATGCTGTACTGTTTTATTTTCTATGTACATTTTAGTATAGTTTACAGTTACAGCGCTGAAACAGGCCTTTTAGGAGACTTGTTACCTAAACTTTTAGTCTGCCTCATCAATTTTGGCACCACCATCTTACATTCCCGGGATAACTCCTTTGCTGCCTGGTCAGCACAACAATTACCAATGTCTGTCGGGGTCTGTCCTTTTGTGTGTGCACCTGGAAAATATGGATCACTTTCCGTACCTTGGAAGTCACCTCTCCTCCAATGTCGACCGTGATGACAAGATCCAACATTGTCTTAAGTGTGCAGGAACAGCTTTTGGATGTCTTTCAAAATCATGACATCCGAACAGACATCAAAATGTTAGTGTACAAGGCAGTGGTGATTCCAACGCTCCAGTATCTCTCAGAAACCTGGACACCATATCGATGCCATCTGAAAACACTTGAAAAGTTCCATCAACGATGTCTTCGCAGCAGCTTAAATATCAGTTGAGAAGACAGAAGAACCATCGTCAGCGTGCTGAATGAAGCAAAAACATCTAGCATCGAAGCCTTCGACATCAAGAATCAACTAAGATGGGTCGACCATGTTGTTCAAATGGAAGACGACCATCTACCAAAGCAAATCTTCTACTCCGAGCTTAAAGAAGGCAAACGGAAAAGAGGCGGACAAAAGAAGAGATTCAAAGACGCCTTAAAAGCCAGCATGAAGAAATGTGCAATCGAGATCGACAATTGGAAAACCAATGCCAAGAACAGGAAACTCTGGCGAACCATCATCCTAGAAGGAACAGTGACCTTTGAAGCCAAGAGATGCGCAGAATTAGAAGAAAAGAGAAGAAAACGGAAAGAAAGGCAGCAACAACCAAAGCCTGATCTGCCATCTGCACTTACCTGTCTTGAATGTCGAAGAACTTACAAAGCCAGGATTGGACTCATAAGACAGGATTCTTCTTTTTCTCCCATTCCTTATGTTCTTTAATACATCCACATATCTTTCTCAAGGTATCTGGTGGTCTGTCTCCTTAATTATTGTTTAACTCTATTCCAAGCTTCAATGATGCCTCCTACCAATTAGCCATTATTACAGCCTCTTTATGTGCTTTTACTTCTTCATAATATTTTCTCCATAATCCAATCACTTCCTTCGCTGCATCACAGTTACTGCATTGCCAAATAATCTTCTATATGTATCTCATTCCCTTCAATGTTCCAACCCCTCCTTCGGTCCACAAATCAACTCCTAATTTCTTATTTAATGCTCCTGAAAAATACTTAAATCTTTCCGTTTTCTGCAGGAACTTGCTGCATACTAATTGTAGCGGAATTTCTGGATCTTCCATCGTATCTCGGTCAATTTGGTTCCCCATTGTTACCAACAATGGACGCAATATCGCAAACGATTCACACTCCACTCGCAACTTCCTGAGACTGAACAAATTCGCTCCCAAACAATGGCCAAAAGTTCTTCAACGCGCCAGCAAGTCTCTCCCACAATTAACACACAATCAATCTAACCTTTCAATACAATCGGTCTCTCCTTTCAATCCAGTACCCCAAAAATTCCTGCACAATATCTCACGCACAAAAATTCACACAAGCTTTCAAACCTGTAAACAATTTGAAGTCTGTAAACAATCTTGTCAGCAAATGATCTATGGTGCTTTAATCTAAGGTGCAACGGAACAATCAAACACTTCAACAGCAAATCTCCTACACCCAAAACACTTCATTCTAGACAAAGACAGATGAGCTCATAACACGCAAGCAAAATCGTACTTAAACACAAAATTATACTACCAATCACTATCATGCAAAAACACACTGCAATATAAAACACAAGCATTCGTCTAATAACACTTTCAAGTTCAAGTGAGTTTATTGTCAAATGTCCCTGTATAGGACAATGAAATTCTTGCTTTGCTTAAGCACACAGAAAATTGTAAGCATTTACTACAAAACAGATAAATGTGTCCATATACCATGATATAAATATATACACACATGAATAAATAAACTGATAAAGTGCAAATAGCAGAAAGTGGTTATTTATAATCAGTGTTTTGTCCGAGCCAGTTTAATAGCCTGATGGCTGTGGGGAAGTAGCTATTCCTGAACCTGGTTGTTGCAGTCTTCAGGCTCCTGTACCTTCTGCCTGAAGGTAGCAGGGAGATGAGTGTGTGGCCAGGATGGTGTGGGTCTTTGATGATACTGCCAGCCTTTTTGAGGCAGCGACTGCAATAAATCCCCTCGATGGAAAGAAGGTCAGAGCTGATGATGGACTGGGCTGTGTTTACTACTTTTTGTAGTCTTTTCCTCTCCAGGGTGCTCAAATTGCCGAACCAAGCCATGATGCAACCGGTCAGCATGCTCTCTACTGTGCACCTGCACTTTCGCTAACTGTATTTTTAAATTACTCAAATCATGCTGGTGTCAATCAACCGAACTCCCACGAGTACAAAAGACTTTCCCTTCAAAGTACTTCACTTGGCGGTACTTTTCCCACTAACAGGTACCCATTCCTCTCCCAAGATATACTTGACGAAACTCTTCCTCTCAAGGTACTTTTTCCACTAACAGGTACTTCTTCCTCTCCCAAGTTACTTTTCCACTAACAGGTTACTCATACCTGGAACCGAAGGATATGCCCCCTTGATTGCACAGCCATGATTTGGACTCCAATTACAATAGTAGTCTTAATCACACTATATTAACATACAGTCACGATTCAAACTATGATTACAACAGTAGTATCTAACACTCCAAAAACTCAAAATTAATGGCAATACACAATAAACCAATGGCAATATTAAACACACTTTACACTATAATATTCAAACAATTTCAAGTTAACAAACGATCTAATATATACATTTTTATTAATGTACAGTAGCCAGTGCCCTCAATATATGAATGCCCAGAATAGATCAATGAAGGATGTCTATACAATAACCCGTGTCCTTCAATATGAAGTCCTGAATTTGTTAAAATTTGGACCGAAGAATTTAGACATTTAAACCCCCGTAACTACCATTCCCACTATTTTAACTCTTTTCCCACAAATGCGAATAATAGACGCGTCTCCCAATTCACTTCAGCACATCTCTGCTTTGCGCTGGCTTTCAATGCCGATTTTTAAAGTGTCCTTCCAATCGCACCCTCAGCACCGACACAGTACTTACTTCTCTTAGCACTGTCTTCCTACTCAGCTCTGTCTCTTAAGATACCCCGTACCCAATTCTGGTATCCCAGTCTGAGTGAGGACTCCAAGCCCTGATATTTACTGGTGTCGGGCCAACTCAATAGTACCCGACCTCAACAGCCGTTGACTATCTAAGGTCTGAGGACTTTAACCCGATAAAGAAAAGCCTTGTGAGCCTAACCCCCACCACTTACTCTACGCAAGGACTCTAACTCTCACCCTCAGTGCTTGCCAGACTACTATTCTTCTGATCTTGTTGGGAATCCAAACACAAGTACGCAAATGATTGATTCGTCCCGATCAGCGAAGCGGGGAAAACCGATGCGAAAGCCGCACCGTGGCGCCGATTTCTCCTCTCGCAATCTGGAACGACAAAACTCCCTGACCACAAATTTATGTTTGGCACTCTGTTGAAATCCCAGACGAGCCCTCAATCAGCTTCTGCTCCTATTCTCACCCCGTTAGTCTGGTTCAGTAAAACACTGAGTCAAGCACTGGATCAACTAACGTTATTTTCCAATCACAAAAACACTGCCAATACGATGCCTAACCAACACCGCGGGTCCGATCCTTGTCTCTACTCATTAATTGACAGTTCCCCAACCCAATCACAAAATATCCCATTACATTGTTTCCACAGAAAGTTCCTAACGTAAAACAGTTCCCCTTAGTAACTAAACATTTTACCAGGTAATGTAAACAATTTGGGCAAGGCCCCTCTCGTTGACCAATCACAAATAGCAGTGCAAAGACCATGCAACAAAGTTAACAATAGTATTATAACCCATCGTTTCCAAACCAATCCTGATCATGCATTTGCAGCAGGACTCAGCTCCTTCTACAAAACCCTCATACTTATTAACAATTAAAGGACATCTGGACATGACACTGTACGTAACGTCCTCCCATGCCACAGACATTCTGAAGCCATGATCCTCTTGGTCTTTGCAGCCTTTGCAAAAAGATGCCAAGCAGGTTTTGCAAAGGCAGAAATCCTCCATTTTTTTAGACACTAAAATGGCCAATGTTATCATTCCCTTTTTTTTTATCATATTATGATAACCAATAATACAAAAAGATGACACAGTTCCAGCCAAATAACCTAACATGATGGTAATGTAACTTATCAGAACTCCAAAGAACTTCCTGAGTTTGCATGGGCATAGCTGTATGACTTCTGACATGAGTCTTCATCTCCCTGGTTTGCATGTGCATGAATCCTCTTCGTCCATCTTGTTAGTTGTATCTGTTCTTGACTCTCGATGGGTATGATTTTACCTAAGAAATTTATTGATAAAAGTTAGTGGCCTACTCTCCCACTGATACTCTTGCAGTGGTGAAGATGCACCCATACATTTCTCCTTTCTACCTTCTCTGCTGTTGGAGTTGTCAGAAGAACCTGGTAAGGTCCTTCCCAACGAACCTCCAACCCTTTCCTTGCCCAATTCTTTACAAGGACATAGTCCCCAAGCTTCACCTTAGTAGAAGAGATCAACAGAGGCAATTCAGAGCTCCTGGGGAAAACCCACGCAGGTCACTGGGAGAACGTACAAACTTTGTACAAACAGCACCTGCAGCCAGGATCAAACCCGGGTCTCCAACGCTATATGACACTGCGCCAATAAGATACCCTCTCATCCTTCTAAACCCCAGTGTGTAGAAGCCCAGCCGCTCCATTCTCTCAGCATATGATAGCCCCACGGTCTTATTGAAACATATAAGATTGTTAAGGGTTTGGACACGCTAGAGGCAGGAAACATGTCCCGATGTTGGGGGAGTCCAGAACCAGGGGCCAGAGTTTAAGAATAAGGGGTAAGTAATAGGTAGGAGTGAAGGGGTCCTTTTCAGAATGGCAGGCAGTGGCGAGTGGAGTGCCGCAAGGCTCGGTGTTGGGACCGCAACTGTTTACCATATATATTAATTATTTGAAAGAGGGAATTAGGAGCAACACCCGCAAGGTTGCGGATGACACAAAGCTGGGTCAGTTTAGAAGAGTGAGGGGGGAATCTTACAGAAACATATAAAATTATTTAAGGACTGGACAAGCTAGATGCCGGAAAAATGTTCCCAATGTTGGGCGAGTCCAGAACCATGGGCCACAGTCCTAGAATAAAGGAGAGGCCATTTAAGACTGAGGTGAAAAAAAAAGTTTTCACCCAGAGAGTTGTGAATTTGTGGAATTCCCTGCCACAGAGGGCAGTGGAGGCCAAATTATTGGATGGAAAAAAGAGAGCTCTAAGGGCTAGTGGAATATGGGGAGAAGGCAGGCACTGGTTATTGATTGGGGACGATCAGCCATGATTAGAATGAGTGGCGGTGCTGGCCCAAAGGGCCGAATGGCCTCCTCCTGCACCTATTTTCTATGTTTCTATGTTTCTAAACAATTTAGAACGGAGATGAGGAAATACTTTTTCTCACAGAGAGTTGTGTCTGTGGAATTCTCTGCCTCAGAGGATGGTGGAGGCCAGTTCTCTGGATACTTTCAAGAGAGAGTTAGATAGGGCTCTTAAAGATAGCAGAGTCAGGGGATATGGGGAGAAGGCAGGAATGGGGTACTGAGGGGATGATCAGCCATGATCACATTGAATGGCGGTGCTGGCTCGAAGGGCCGAATGGCCTACTCCTGCATCTATTGTCTATTGACTTCCATCCTGGTCATTATTATTTCTTCCTGCTCCCTTTCGGCTGATGTTACAGAAGCTTGATAGCATGCACCATTTGACTCACCTCTGTTTCCAGGCTTCTGAACGGGTCCTTTTAAAAGCTAAAGTAATATCCGACTCACCTCTACCCCATTGCAGACATTGGACATTGTCCATGAAGCTGATGCATTACAATTCTGAGAACTATATTCTGCACTGTATCTTCCCCTGTGCTCGATCTATTATACTTGATTGTATTTACGGACAGTATTATCTGATCTGAGTTGAAAGGAGGCAAACAAAGCACTTCACCAGGTTTATGTGATAATAATGAACCTAAACCTTTGAGTCACTGACAATAATCACTGCAATGTTGAATTACACCAGCAATTGTTATCACCTTGTGCCCTGTCCAAAATGCATCCTAAATAACATACCTTATAATTAACAGCACCACATGATCCAGTTCTCGGCCAACCAACAAGCTAAGCACAGCTAAGCAAAACCTGTGATCAAAAAAAAATCAGATCATTTGTAGGGGCGATATAAATTACTCAGGTACAAGGCCGAATGGCCTACTCCTGCACCTAATTTCTATGTTTCTATGTTTCTGTGTTAAATGTGCTTGTCTCTGTTTTCGGTATTCTACGATATTCTACGTCAATCACTCGTTCCAATCTTGCTTAGTTCTCTATTTGCTTAAGCAGCTAAAATATTTATGCTTCCAGGTGTGCTGTCTGCAAAAATCTTTCAAAGTGATTGACCGCTCAGCCAATTTTGTTCTGATCACAATTGGTAGATTCAATGGAGTATCTGAACTGGAGCTGGACAGCAGCAGGCAATTGGTACCAGGAGCCCCGGACTTAAATCTGAAGAACTCTGAAGTTCAGTGAACACAAATTCAAGCCAAGTGTTTAAGAACATTCAATGGAACCCGTGCTAATGTCGTTGGCAGCTATCCCTGATATCCTATTCCAAGGAAAAGTGTTCATGTCCAAGTCTGGAACCTTCCCTTAACTGAATTGAGAGAATAATGCAAGTGAATATAGTGCATTGGATTCCTGGACTGTGTGGTGCATTTGGTGAATCACTTAGCCCAGGAATTGCAGGGATAAGCATTTGACAGCAGTCAGTAATCTATTGTGTAAAGCACAGTGCATAATGTTGTAATGTTTAATCACACAACTCAGGATTTTATTCAATAGTGATCCCACTCACCTTAATAAGTGCAAATAAAAGCTATAGTAGACCATAAATCCCCTTATACCTGCCCTGCCATTCAATAAGATCATGGCTGGTCTTTTACCTCACTAAATCTTCCTGGCATTAAGCCTATATTCTTCAAATCCCTTAATGTCTAAGCATATATAATTTGTCTTGAGTCTCCTTATCTCCTTCAAGTGGGGAATTAGGGTTGGGGTTAATTGCCTAAAGATTAATTGTCCTTTGCCTAAAGAATTCTCTTCACATCTGTCCTGAACAACCCATCACATTTTATGAGACTAAACCTTGGTTGTAGACACTCCAACAAGACAATCTATCCCTGCACTTACCAATCCCAAGTCCCACAAGTGTGTTTCAATTAGATCACCTTTTATCCTTCTAAGCTCCAGAGCATATCATACCAGTCTGCTTAATTTATCCTTGTAGGAGAAATCCCATATCTCAGGAATCAATTTGTTAAAATGTTAGTACACTCCCTTATTTGTAAGTATATTCAGTACAGTGGCACAGCTGGTAGAGCTGCTGCCTCACAGTGCCCGAGATACAGGTTTAATTCTGACTTTGCGTGTTGCACAGTTTCCTTACGACCAGGTGGGTTATCTCTGGGACAATGGACAATAGACAATAGTGGCAGGAGTAGGCCATTCGGCTCTTCGAGCCAGCACCGCCATTCAATATGACCATGGCTGATCATCCACAATCAGTACCCCGTTCCTGCCTTCTCCCCATATCTCTTGACTCTGCTATCTTTAAGAGCTCTATCTAACTCCCTTGAAAACAACTAGAGAACTGGCCCACTGCCCTCTGAGGCAGAGTATTCCACAGACTCACAACTCTCTGGGTAAACAAGTATTTCCTCATCTTTGTTCTAAATGGCTTACCCCTTATTTTTAAACTGAGGCCCCTGGTTCTGGACTCCCCCAACAGCAGGAACATTTGTCCTGCCTCTAGCATGTCCAATCCCTTAATAATCTTATATGTTTCAATAAAATTCTTACCGGGGTTGCCGGGTTGGAGCTCCGAAGTGCTGGGACTGCTGACTTTGACACCATGGAGCTGTGGTCTGCGGAGTTTCCAGCCACTGTAGCAGAGGATGGAGGGACAAGGATTATGTGCAGGCAGATTTGAATTGGTCATGGCATAATGTTTGGCACAGACACTGTGGGCCAAAGGATCCGTTCCTGTGGTGAACTGTTCTACCTTCTATGATTTCTCCAATTAACATTATATTCTAGATTCACCATGACTATCACCATTTTATTCAAAAAGAAAGACACTGAAAAATCCTTCTTTTCATGCAAGTCCTTTTAAAAACATGACAAACAAAAAGGAAGTTGCATATGCAGTTGGCATATGTACAAAGGCAAGTACATGTTTGAAATACAAGGAACTGTGGATGCTGGAATCTTGAACAAAGCACAAGAAACTCAAGTCAGGCAGCATCTGTGGAGTTAATGGATAGCTGATGTTTCATATTGGGACCCTCCAGAGTGTAGTAATGGGTAGAAAGCTGGAAAAGAGAGGTGGATGTGGGGCAAAATCTGGCAAGTGAATAGATGGATAAATGTGAGAGGGATTTGGCAGAAGATGGAGTATGTGACAAAAGATAGATAAAAGGTGATGAAGGGTGCCAGATAAGTAGAGAAGATGAGTTAAACGAAAAGCCAAAGGGAACTATATAAATGCAATGGGTCGGGGGAAGGGGGGGGGGGGGATTAAAGGGAAATTAGGGAGAGGGATTGAAGATGAGGGCATAAAGGGAGGGAAAATATGTTTCATTTGTAGCATTTAGCAGAACTGAAACTATAAGATAAGCACTTTTAGCTGCTGAGTTTCTAATATCCTTCTAATGTATCATTATTAATTAACCTTGCCATTCTTCTCAATGTCACATGGTATGTAGCAATGGTTCTTATGTGTTTTGAAGCGAAGGGTAGAATTTAATGCGGCTCTCCAAATCAAAAGTGCTGAACTTTAACATAATCTCAAGAGCCTTGTATGCTATTATCCTGGCTTTAGATACCGTCCTTCAATTTCCTTCTCCTCTTATTCCACGCACTGGTGCATTTTGTTGTCTGAGCTGGAAGGATTAATAACTGTGTGAAACAGTTTTGTCTGTGGGTTGGAAAATACATCTCACTTCCTACACTGTGGTTATTCCCATGGGGGCTCGAAATGTAACATAGAAAACAGCTGATCCTCAAGTATCCGCCAACACTTCCTGGGTAACACAAGGAGATGGCATCAAAATTATTTATAATATTGTAGCTATGATTTATTATGAATAAAACATTAGTTTCTCTTGTCAATTTTGCATCTAAACTAAAATCTTTAGATTTAGAGAGTTTAGAGATACAGCGTGAAAACAGGCCCTTCAGCTCATTCGGTCTACACTATCGATCACCCATTCACACTAGTTCTATGCTATTCCACTTTCACCACTCTCTACACACAATGGGCAATTTTACAGAAGCCAATTAACCTACAAACACCCAGGTCATTGAGTTTTGGGAGGAAACTGGAGGACCCAGAAGAAACTGGAAAACCCAGAGGCATGCGGTTACAGCGAGAACATGCAAACCCCACACAGAGAACATCAGAGGTTGGGATCTAACCCGAAGTCTCTGGTGCTGTGAGACAGCAGCTCCTCCAGGTGTAATTATCAGGACATTGCATTGGATTAACATAGTACACATCAGGATAGCTCAGCAAGAAGATATGAGACAGCGACAGTGGTGCAGCTGGTAGTGTTGCTGATTTAGTGTTGAGACTTGGGTTTGATCCCGACTGAAGGCTGCTGCCTATGTTCTCCCTGTGACAGTGTGGGTTTCCACTGGATAATCTGGTTTCCTCCCAAATCCCAAATACATGAGGGTTTGTAGCTTAACTGGCCTCTGTGAATCACCCCTAGTGTGTAGGGAGTGGATGCGAAGGAGGGAGAACATAGAACTAGTGTGAATGTGCCGTCGATGGCCGATGTAGACTCGGTAGGCAGAAGAGCCTCTTTCCATGCTGTATCTTTGAAACTAAAACGGAATAAAGATGTTTGTCAATACGCTACAGCAGTACGTACTGTTATGAAAAAAGAACAAGCAGAAACAATCCCTCAGAACCATTGCCTTAGAGATATCTTCATGCAGTGCTTTCCCACTGTAAGTTACAGACTCCAGAAGGCAACAACATAGTCCTGAAGTTGTTACCAACATTGAGTCTTTATGGAAAATATTATTTGGAACATTATTAAGTTTGAAAGGTAAATGCATCACTCAGAAAATAACCATCAGGCTCGTAATATTGCACAAGCCAAACCACGAAGCTCAGCGTCTGAAGAAGGGTCCTGACCTGAAACGTCACCCAGTCCTTCTATCCAGAGATACTGCCTGTCCCACTGAGTTATGCCAGCAATTTCTGTCTATCTTCAGTGTCTATGATCCTCTACAGACTGCGTCTTTGGCTGCAATATGAACCAGTTTAGCACAATTATATTAATTTACTAGACTAAGTGGGAGCCGTTGGGTCCCAGCATCACACAGGAGGGCTGGTCATCCAACGCAATATTCCACCTCTCCACGAATTCTAATATTGGTGGCCAGTTGAGGGGGGGGGGGAGGCTTTCTGAAGCGCTAGTATGGGTGTTGTGGGCTGAAGGGACTGGTTTCCAGAGGGCTAGTATGCAAATTGTGCACCAAATGGATTCTTGGGCTGGCGTCTCAGTCAATCAAGCCTGTTGTGCTGGCAACTCACTCACGGCTGGTGGGCTGGTAGTTGACTCACGGCTAATCCTTGAAATTCTATTTCAAGCAGGGTATAAAGCCACCAAATTCAAGTGCAGTTTCATACCATTTGAAGTAGGGTGCAAAGCCACTAAAGACAGCGAGTCGTGACCTCTCCCTCCTCCATCTTGCAGAGACTGAGCCACACCCACATTTCTGGGTTTTATAACCCCCCCCCCCCCCCCCCCCCTAACCCCCTCCGCTCCTCCAGAAAAAGTATCACGACTTTCATAGAGTGACATAGACAGGATCAGAGCTCCTCAAGATTTTTTTTAACTAATAACACTTTTATTTTTCATTGATGGGAAGAATTGTCTGCACCTCCTCAGCGGAGGGGGACTGAGTAAGGTGGCCAAAAATCACAGCTGTAAGTGGTAGCGTTTTATCTAAAATCAATATACAGTGCAAACAGGAAGTAAGTGCATTTACAGTAGTGCCTTTTAACTTCAAGCCATTGCATCCAAGCCACCATTTGCAGTAAGTAGTGGCTTTCAACTTCAAACCACACCCAAGCCACACACAAGCCACCATTTGCAGTAAGTAGTGTCTTTCAACTTCAAGCCAAAGCAACCAAGCCACCATTTGCAGTAATAGTGCCTTTCAACTTCAAACCAAAGCTCCCAAGCCACCACTTGCAGTAAGTAGTGCCGTTCAACTTCATGCCACCATTTGCAGTGCCTTTCAACTTAATGCCAAAGCACCCAAGCTACAATTTGCAGTAAGTAGTGTCTTTCAACTTAAAGCCAAAGCACCCAAGCCACCATTTGCAGTAAGTAGTGCCTTTCAACTTCAAGCCACAATTTGCAGTAAGTAGTGCCTTTCAACTTCAAGCCAATGCACCCATGCCCCCATTTTCAGTAAGTAATGCATTTTAACTTCAAGCCATTGCACCCAAGCCACCATCTGCAGTAAGTAGTGCCTTTCAACTTCAAGCCACAACCAAGCCACACCCTAGCCACCATTTGCAGTAAGTCGTGCCTTTCAACTTCAAGCCACACCCAAGCCATCATTTGCAGTAAGTAGTGCTTTTCAACTTCAAGTCAAAGCAACCAAGCCACCATTTGCAGTAATAGTGCCTTTCAACTTCAAGCCAAAGTTCCCAAGCCTCCATTTGCAGTAAGTAGTGCCTTTCAACTTCAAGCCACATCCAAGCCACACCCGCCATCATTTGCAGTAAGTAGTGCCTTTCAACTTCAAAAAGCTCCCAAGCCACCATTTGCAATAAGTAGTGCCTTTCAACTTCATGCCACCATTTGCAGTAAGTAATGCCTTTCAACTTCAAGGCATTGCACCCAAGCCACCATTTGCAGTACGTACTGCCTTTCAACTGCAAGCCAAAGCACCCACACCCCCCATTTGCAGTAAGTAGTGCCTTTCAACTTCAAGCCAAAGCAACCAAGCCACAATTTGCAGTAAGTAGTGCCTTTC
Source organism: Leucoraja erinaceus (assembly GCF_028641065.1). Taxonomy (NCBI): domain Eukaryota; kingdom Metazoa; phylum Chordata; class Chondrichthyes; order Rajiformes; family Rajidae; genus Leucoraja; species Leucoraja erinaceus. The sequence goes on from NC_073385.1 coordinate 32,774,024, forward strand.
AACTGCAAGCCAAAGCTCCCAAGCCACCATTTGCAGTAAGTAGTGCCTTTCAACTTCATGCCACCATTTGCAGTAAGTAGTGCCTTTCAATTTCAAGACACATCCAAGCCAAGCCAACCATGGGAGGGGGGGAACCAATAGACTTTTTTTTTGCAAGCTTTAGAACCAATAGACATTTTTTGCAAGCTTTAGAACCAATAGACATTTTTTTGCAAGCTTTAGCACCAATAGAATTTTTTTGCAAGCTTTAGAACCAATAGACATTTTTTTTTGCAAGCTTTAGAACCAATAGGCATTTTTCTGCAAGCTTTAGAACCAAGAGACACTTTTTTGCAAGCTTTAGAACCAATAGAGCCACTTTTTTGCAAGCTTTAGAACCAATAGACACTTTTTTGCAAGCTTTAGAACCAATAGACATTTTTTTTTTAGCAAGCTTTAGAACCAATAGACATTTATTTGCAAGCTTTAGAACCAATAGAGACACTTTTTGCAAGCTTTAGAACCAATCGACACATTCTGCAAGCATTTTAGAACCACTAAGGGCACTTACATTTGAGTAGACATGTGTTCAGTGTTATTCACAGCTCAGAGAAACGTGACCCTCTGCCTTCCTCGATCTTGAAGAGACTGTGTGGCACACCACTTCCTGGTTTTATAGTCCCTCCCCCCTGCCGCCAGCGGTGGCAGCAGAGAGTATGGGGAATTTTGTAAAAACATTAATATCTCTGTCATTTTTAATCGACGGGAAAAATCCTCGGCACACATGCGGTGGATGGGGGCTCTGAGCAAGGTGGCTAAAAATGACGGCCGTAGGTGGCGGCATTCTCTCGGAAATCGCAGCTCGGATGGCCAAAACAGGTCAAGAACAGACTTTTAGTAAAATGGATATGATTGGTGAATGTTATATATTTATCTGTGGTTATTGAATTTACGGGCTTGTCACGCTGCAGCAAGTAAGAATTTAATTGTTCCATTGCTAGTATATATAACAATTAAACATTCTTGGACCTCGATTTTTCCCCTCAAACCTTACTGAGATGCACACAGGATACTAATGAGGACAGATCTGATATTAACATAATACCCACAGAACACATTTTCATAGTCAGAATTTTATTCACTGTCCCACCAGTCATCACTGGTATGGCCAATGCTAGCTCCACTCAAGGTTCAAATACAAGAAAGGGCAGGGGGAGAGGGGATACAACATTACATGTGGGAGCAAGGCTCACATTTCCCATCCAATTGTTACCATTATGGCGCTACAAGATGAACCGTTATTGTGTTGAGACTGCCTTTCAGAGTTAACCCAAGTACATCAAATGGAAGAAGTGTGCAAGTGCATGCAATCGTGTAACCAAAAGCAAAATTGCCTGTATTATTTACGTAGTGGATTGGAGATGGTGGACTTAGGTTCATAGAGCCATATAGCAAGGAAACAGGGCTATCGGGCCAATTCATCCATGCTGGCCCCATCTAAGCTAATCCAATTTCCCCGTGTTTGGGCCAAATCCCTCTAAATGTTTTCTTAATGCTGTTATAGTATGTGCCTCAAATTTGTTCCATACACCCACCACACGAGTACAAAAGTTGCTTCTATTAAATCTTTTCCCTCTCACCTTAAAAATAGGTCATCCAGCATTTTTGTCAACGATTTTCCAGCATCTGCAGTTCCTTCTTAAACAATACTCCAAATGTGGCTTCATCGATGTCTTGGGCCTATATCCAATATCCCAAGCATATAAAAGAGCAGAAACACCTTGGATATAATGCAATTGAATGAAATCCCATTCTGCCACAATAGCATAGGCAGCAGGGACAAATGTACACCATAACACCTCAAAAATAACAATAAATTTCCTGTGGCAGCAAATTAATGTTTTACTAGATGAGCCAATACATATTTTGTAATAATCTCTTTCTAGGTCATGGGAACCATTAATTGAACATTGTTATTGATGGATTTCATGGACTCCTACAGCATGGAAACAGACTCCTCAGCACCAAGTCTTTACGACCAATCAAGCATCTATTTATGCTGATCAGAATTTATTCTCCTTCAATGTCACAGATATTACTGCTCGTTTACACATTAGGGCAAATTACATTGATCCAAGCAACCTGGATGGAATGACTGGCAGATGGAATACAGCGCAGCAAAATGTGCAGTCATGCAATTTGGTAGCAGGAATAAAGGCATTGACAATTTACTAAATAGGGAGAGGATTCTGAAATAGGTGGTGCAAAGAGACTTTTGAGTGCTTGTACAGGATTCCCATTTAATTTGCAAGTTGAATTGGTAGTAAAGAAGGCAAATGCAATGTCAACGTTTATTTCAAGAGGACTGGAAAATAAAAACAGGGATGTAATGCTGAGGCTTTAAGACAATGGTCAGACCGTATTTAGAGTATTGTGAGCAGTTTTGGCCCCTGTATCTGAGGAGGAATGTATTGGCATTGGAGAGGGTCCAGAGGAGGTTTACGAGAATGATCACGGGGATGATTGAGTGATGAGCATCTGATGGCACTGGGACTTTACTTGCTGGAGTTGAGAAGAATCAAGGGGGACCTCATTAAAAATTACTGAACAGTGAAAGGCTTGGATTGAATGCTGAGAGAATGGACCAGCTGGGCTTGTACACTCTGGAGTTTAGAAGGATGAGAGGCTACCTCATTGAAACATATAAGATTGCTAAGGATTTTGGACACGCTAGAGGCAGGAAACATGTTCCCGATGTTGGGGAAGACCAGAACCAGGGGCCACAGTTTAAGAATAAGGAGTAAGCAATTTAGAACGGAGATGAGGAACCATTTTTTCTCACAGAGAGTGGTGAGTCTGTGGAATTCTCTGCCTCAGAGGGCAGTGGAGGCGGGTTCTCTGGATGCTTTCAAGAGAGAGCTAGATAGGGCTCTTCAAAATAGCGGTCAGGGGGTATGGGGAGAAGGCGGGAACGGGGTACTGATTGGGGATGATCAGCCATGATCACATTGAATGGCGGTGCTGGCTCGAAGAGCCGTATGGCTTACCCCTGCACCCATTGTCTATTGTCTATTGTCTATTGAGTAGATGGGGAGAGGATGTTTCCATTAGTGGAGAGTCTAGGACCAGAGCGCACAGTCTCAGAATAAAAGGAGGTACCTTTAGAAAGGAGATGGAAGAATTTATTTCGTTAGAGGGTTGTGATTCTGCAGAATTCATTGCCACAAACGGTCTGTGGTGACCAAGTCATTAGCCATTTAAAAAAATAATTTCCGGATTCTTGATTAGTATGGGTGTCAAAGCGTATGGGGCTAAGGCAGGAAATTGAGGTTGAGAAGGAAAGAGATCAGCAATGATTGAATGACTCTATGGGCTGAGTGGCCTAAATCTGCCCCTGTGGTTTATGAACATGTCCTTCTTAGGACATGCGAGAGCAAACCCAGAGCACCATGAAGAAACTCATGTGGTCATAGCAAGAACAAGCAAACTCCAGACAGGTCTCAGGACATTGGAGGAGTTGAAACAGAGCATGTCCTCACTGCACAACTGATTTCTTAATGTGTCTCCTCCAATATTTGAGCAAATCTATATTTTTTATTGAAATCCAGTCCATAAGATTGGTATTTAAATTAGTACAAACACACAATCTACAATCATTTCACTTAGTGCTTGGTTTAAGTTTATTGTCAAAAAAATACTTGTGATGAAAAAAATGTTACTTTTTACTCGTACAAGCTGATACGAGACATCCATGGACTCCTATGGACCTGCTACTGACATTCTCCGAGTTGGAATCAGGGGAAAACTCGGGAGAACTCTTGAATTACCTCGTACAGTGGGACAGGCCCTTAAGTCTGGTGCACTCTTTCAGCTTCTTTACCTACTGCCTATAGGAGCAGCGAGGAGGAATGATAGGGGGCGACAATTATTTGTTTATGTTGGCTAATGGAATAACGGGACAAGCTGCACTATGAGAGAACACACACACAATTTATTATTGCACTTCAACTCTTGTCCTTCTTAAACACCTCATAACATCACATAATCAGTGGCACTGAGACTTCACAGAACACTGCCCTTTGCCCTCGGATCCTGTATAGTAAAAAATGCCATTGGAAGTATTAAAGTAACTGCTCCCTATGACATTGTTATTTACAACGGTTTGCTGTCCGTGTTGAACAAATGGAATTGGCACTGCTTCACCAAGACTATCTCATTTAAAATACCAGTATTATTACCAAGCACAGCGACAAGTTGTGAAGTCGGAGAAATACTGCACAAAAAAGGCCCCCCAGCCCACCAGGACCACACAGACCTTCAGCCAGACATTTTCACTAATCACATTTTTATATTCTCATCAACTCCTCCAGATTCGACTGCCCATCTGCACACCAGAGGGAAATTATATGCTGACAAATACTCGATCAAACTTCTCCAGAAGTAGCGTAGGGAGTTTACTGACTGGTTGCATCATGTCCCATGTCCAAATTGAAAGCCCGGGAATGAAGGAGATGACAGAGAGTGGTCGATGCCGCCCAATCCATCACAGGTACTGACCTCCTCATCATCAAAAGGATCAAAAGGAGGCACTGCCTCACAAAGAGAGCCAAATATCAAACACTCGCACCATCCTGGACACACGCTCACTTCATTCTGACTATCAGGAGGAAGGTACAGAAGTCTGAAAAACAGCTACTTCCCAGCAACCATTTGATTCTTGAAGTCTGTAACCTCAGCAACTATAATCTTCTAGGACTATCTTTTGTTGTATCCCAGGACTTTGAATGTGTACTATTAAGGCTACATTTTATTAATTTATTATATGATTAATTATTATATTTTTAGGTGTGTCATTGCATTAACAGGCCTGTTAAAATGCAGCAACTAAGAATTTCATTGGTCCTTAAACATGTGTAGGAAGGATGCTGGTTTAGTTTTTTAAAGCTTCAAACCAGTTAGAAATATCTCCCCAGGTAGACAAAAATACTGGAGAAACTCAGCGGATGAGGCAGCATCTATGAGTGAAGGAAATAGGCAACGTTTCGGGTCGAAACCCTGCTTCAGACTGAAGAAGGGTTTCGACCCGAAACGTTGCCTATTACCTTCTCTCCATGGATGCTGCCACCCGCTGCGTTTCTCCAGCATTTTTGTCTACTTCGATTTTCCAGCATCTGCAGTTCCTTCTTAAACAGAAATATCTCCCCAGTTTGATTTACTCCTTCATCAGAATTGGTTGGAAGGCCTTTATTGATCAATCCACACTAGCATGGAACAGACAATTTAGGGCATTTTCTATATCCAAAATAAATATCTAGGCTGCATATTTTCTAAATTAACAACTGAGCAACAAAACTACATTAATCAGTAGCCACCCACCCCAATATTCTATACTCATTCCTTCTGCTACACTTGGAGATTGCTTCCATTTCTTCATTAGATCTTGCCAACCAAACCAAAAAATGTCATAACATTGGTTTATTAAAATTTGGTCCAATCTGAAGAAGGTTTCCAACCCGAAACATCAACTGTGCATTTCCTCCACAAAGTAAAGTAAAGTAAAGTATCCTTTATTGTCATCCAGACTTTTGAGTCTGAACAAAATTTTGTGCCTTGCAGTCATAACAGAATAAAATAACAAAAGACACAATAAACACAGATTTAACATCCACCCCAGTGAGTCTACCAGGCCCTCCTCACGGTGATGGAAGGCAAAAGTCTTAAAGTCCTTGTCTCTTCCCTCCTTGTTCTCCCTCTGTGTTGAGGCGATCCAGGCTTCCGATGTTGTGACCCCGCCGGGTGATGGTAAGTCCCGCGGCTGAATCTGAGCTCCGCAAATGGGCCGGTTCAAACTCCGCTGCTCCAGCAGACAAAGCTGTCGTTGTGGGAGCTCCGGAGAACCGGTCACCAACCTGGGACCTGCGAGCTCCTGATGTTGTCGTCCACTGGGCCCGCGGCCGAGCCTCCGAAGTCGGGTCGCCGCCGCTGCAACGCCACCACAGCCCCGAAGTCTGCCAGCCTCGCGTTGGTAAGTCCTGGCTCCGCCTCTGGAGCCTCGAGGTCGGTCCCAGTTGGAGGCCGCCAGCTCCGCCATTAGGCCTCAGTGTAGATGGAGACGGAGACGGAGGATACGACAAGAAAAGGTCGCATCCCCCCGAAGGAAGAAACAAAAAACAAGTTTCTCCCACCCCCCCTCACATACACAACTAAAATAAACTGAAATAAACTGAAACAACAAAAGAAAACAAAATAAGAAAAGACAAACAGACTGCAGGCGAGCCGCAGCTGCAGGGCAGTGCCGCCACTTCCGGAAGTGTCTCCTGACCTATTGAGTTCATCTAGAATTGTGTTTTTTTTCCTGGATTTCCAAGCATTTCCTGTCCCATGACATATCACCATAATAATCAAATGTATTCAGGCTGTTTGCCATATTCTTGACATATTAACAAACCAATGCATTTTTATTAAAACAGTGCTCGTTGCACATGCATAAAACATCAATTTCATTATTCTAATTGTCTTCTATATTTGTAGGTGGAATGGATGATTACTTTTTTTGTTCTGTTTTTATACAAGCTGTTCCTTTTTTTACTCAATGTCAAGGTTACAGAATGACCTCATGAAAGATTCACAAGAAAATGGTTCACAATATAAAATATAAAAGGGGTAATCAGAACAAGGTCTCTTAAATTGCAAGCTCCTGTGTGCCTTTCTATTCTTCCGCGGACATACAGGATTCCAACTCAGTGCTGGCATTTGTTCAGACTCCTACACTGCAAGGAACATTTCAAGTGAATCACTTTGGAACATCTCCCCTTCTTACTTCTTTCTCCTATACATTTTCATCTTTCAGGAACACATTACAACAAGGGAAGAGCACCGTATCCAAAATGGTGAAGCTGACTAGCCTTGAACATGCATGGCAATGAAAGAAAAGAATACTTTAAAGTTCAATTGAAGCTGATGTGAAATTTAGGTCACCTTTTCTTTTCAGCACAAAGATAGATAAATGAAAGAGCTTTGATTGTCATAGTTGTAGTCATGGAGATTAAACTATATGAAAGACACATGCACAAGGACCAATTTTAACCTCTGCTCTGAATAAGAAATGGGTAAGGATTGGGGAGAATTAAAACCCATTTATTTCTCTGCTGCTCATGTACCTGTTCATGTATTCTTTCTAGATTTACTCTGGATCTCCAAATATATTTCACCTGCTTTGTTCCCATTAGGTTCCTTACCTCTTGTTATGAGGTCATAGAGTCCGACAGTTCACAAAAACAGGCCCTTCAGCCCAACTCGTCCACGCCGACCAAAAATGCCCCAACTGAGCTAGTCCTATCCATCCACGTTTGGCCCATATTCTTCTAAATCGTTCCTATTTGCGTACCTGTCAAAAAATGTTCCTATCCATATACCGCGTTTAAGAAGGAGCTGCAGATGCTGGAAAATCGAAGGTAGACAAAATTTCCCCCAACATGTTTGTCTATCTATCCATAGACTATGATGGAGACAGAGAGATCAAGGAAGGGGAGGTATCAGAGATAGTCTAGGTGAATTTGAGTGCAGTGTGGAAGTTAGTGGTGAGGTTAATAAATTCCATGGGCTCTGCATGGGTGCAGGAGACAGCCCCAATGTAGTCGTCAATGCAGGGGGGAAAGAGTCAGGGGATGGGGCCAATGTACGCCTGAAACAGGACTGTTTGACATAACCAACAAAAAGGAAGGCACGCAAGTGTCCATGGCTACACATTCAAATATTTTGCCAGTAGGCAAATAACTGGTATTTTCTCCAGAGATGCTGTCGGACCCGCTTAATAATTCTACCATTTTGGCGGCTATCCTTGAATAATATTTTTCTTAATTCAAAAAAACAATCTGCCCCTTCCCCCCTTCCCCCCTCCCCCCCCCCAACCCCCCCCCCCCCACCCCCCCCCCCCCCCCCCCCCCCGCTCCCACCTCTTCTCTATGTCCTACCTGGATGTGCATCTATTTCTTCCACAATTCTGTACCTTTTCCCCTTCCACCATTCCCTTCCACCTATATCCCTTCCTCTGGATTCACATTCCATGCCTCTTCTCTGCTTATCTCCTTCTCTCATAGCCTTTTGTCTTTTCATTTCTGGTCTTTGTCCTCCCACCGGACTATAATAGCCTCATCACCTGTAACCACCTCATCGCCTTGCCAGGCTTTGTCCTGCCCCACCTCTTTTCCAGCTTTCTCCCCCTCCCCCCCACTACAATCAGCTTGAAGAAGTTTCCCGACTCAACAGGTCTCCTCATTTCCTGTTGAGTTATTCCAGCAACTTTTGTCTTTTCTTTACTCAAAGGATGGCTGGTTTACAATTATTCCACTCAAAAGTATTATGCGATGAATTCTGAAGTGCAATTTAATTTGCATACTTTAAAAACTTTAAAACTCCTCCCCCTTCTGTCATGGGGTAGACTGAGAATGATCTGACCCCCCCACCTGCTCAATCTTTGCACATCCCCAAAGCCTTACCACTCGTCACTTTATTTTCATGTTTCATGTTTCATGTATTTTGTGTTTTTTATGACTGTTGGCAAATTAATTTCCCTCCTGGGATAAATAAAGTTTTATCATATCGCATTATATCGTATCATATATGAAATAAATAACGTGGAATAATACAAACTTGTTAAATTTATGCTTATAGGATTGATAAGGAATTGATTGCCGACAGTTAAGGTAACAGACATTTTCAGCTGTGAATTGGTATGCAGAAAATGTCACGAATACAACCATAGTAAATGTAAACCTACAGATTTTATGGAACACTAAAGTATTGGTATACTGTACATGCACATTACGAGCTAAATAAAAGGAAAGCTCATTGTATAGCAATTTTCCCAAGGTATCAATAATTCTCAACATGATTTAAGAGGCAAAGGGATATTCAATTACAATGTTGGATAAACGTAACAAAACAAATTTACTCGCAGCCCCTTTCACCTTATATAAACTACATAATCAGTATTCATATTCACTGTCAGCATGCCCCAATTTTGCAGTGTTTTATACCCATACAGAATGTGCAATTGAAATAAGCAGCAATTTTCTACCCTGTTCTAGACAAACGCATGCCTTGCACAAACCAAATGCCAGTAACTGAATCTATCATCTTCCATCAGCTGACTTTGGAAACTAACCATTGTAAGAAATGACTTATTTTTCTCTCCTTGTGGGTAATGAACAAAGCCGAGAAAAGCCATTTCATTTATTTCTCGCATAAGGAATATGGATTAAATACATTATTCATCAAGCAATGCCCATCAGTTTTGGAGGTAATGCAAGTTCAGATGAATGTACATATTTCTTAAAGTGTCAGATGGATTGATACAAATCCTTAATCAAACAACAGCAACACATTTGTGTACCACCACCGGAATAATACACACATTTTCACCATGTCCTAGTTAAATTAAGGAGGCATGTTTCAAAATTAACTTTACATTCTTTGTTTTCTGTATAATTTCAATTCCGCAGTAAGAAAGCTCAAGGGATTTCCCTACTCCTGGCTGTTTAGTTTCTTCAGGAATAAAAATAGCATTAACTGCACTACAGTCATTTATGTTACCTCTTTTGTGATGCTGGGGAAGGAAGATCTTTGTGTATTTTTACAATACTGGAGAGATTTTAGCACAGAACATTAAAAATGTCATATCTCCACTGTTTCAAGTAGTATGGTGTTATTTATTTCACGGATTGTTACTCAAATATGCAAGAGATAGTGGAAATAAAATTAAGTTAGGAAATAAATTAATTCCGATTCAACCAGTTTATATCTTAAAAATATACATTTTGAGGACACCAAAAATGTGACATGCTTTGACAATGAAACTGAGTTGGATGATCAGCCATGATCATATTGAATGGCGGTGCAGGCTCGAAGGGCCGAATGGCCTACTCCTGCACCTAATTTCTATGTTTCTATGTTTCTATGAAACAAAAAGGCATTTTCTGCATTAATTTCACTATAATTCATAACATTTTCAAGTTTGTTGCTTTGCAGAGATGCATGTTTCACAATAATAAGCAAAACTTTTGATGAATTTAGCATTAAGTGCTCTGAATGGCCATATTTCAAATAGTGTAACGGTGGTTACTCTTGGTGTCCACCCTATTTAGTAGTAACCACCGTTACACCACAATGGTAAATTAAGACCAAAGAACTTTCCAAGGAGATTGAAAATGTTCTAGTTAGAAGAACTCAATAGATAATGAAATTATGAGGAGAAAGTAACCTCAATATCAAGATTCTGTAGCAGCTTCTGCATGCCAAAATTAGTGAATATTTTTGGTGTCCACCATCACACGCGTAACACCAGCATTTTGAGGTAGCTATATTTCCATCATGTACCTGCAATCTCTTGTTATGTATGGATAATTACTTCCATAAAGTTTATTCAAAACATGAGAAAGAAAATTACAAAAAAATAAATACTGGAAGAAACATGAATTACTTTCATTTTAGTGTCCACTTTATGACACTGTGTAACGCGTGTAACGCACGTTTCAGTAGATAACAGGAAAATTGCTCATTTTGTCACATACTCCATGTTTATTGCAAGAAAGTACATTTGTATGTAGAAAAACAGCAAAAGTGAAGAAATCAGCTATCATTCTTAAGAAAAAAATGAATTTCTAAATGTCATGCAACAGTTGTTATGGTGGACACCAAACAAAGTGTTAAAAACCCACAAGGAATCTTGTTCATTAATCAAATTTTCTCAAACTTCATGAACTATCTCTCCCTGTCATGTACTGCCACTGTGAGGGTTTTTGATTAATCTGAATCATGTTGAAATAATTTATTTGTGAACACATTAAGTATAATGTCACACTTTTTGTACCCAGTAGTGTCAAAACACCCATATTGTTAAATATTTATACTTGTTCAGACTTTAGTATAGTTTAGAGATACAGCACTGAAAAAGGCCCCTTGGGCCACTGAATTGACACTGACCATCGATCACCCGCGGGCACTAGTTCTACGTTATCGCAACCACTCCCAGCACATTTGGGTCTATTTATAGAGGCAAATAAACTAAAAACCTGCACGTCTTTGATATGTGCAACCCGGCAGAAACCCATGCGGACACGTTGAACATGAAAATTCCACCACACACAGAGTATCCAAAGGTAACGATTTAACGTGTATTCCTGGCACAGTGAGGCAGCAGTTCTACCAGCTGTGCTGATGTACAGTTCATTTATGGTGAATGTTAAATATTTAATTGCTAATAATTAAAAATGTTCACAATAAAACTAAAAAATGAACAAAATGCATTCAGTTCGAGCCACTGTAAACTTATATAAGTAAATTAAAATATTAACATTTAAAAAAAAAAAAAATCAAAGCAACAACCTTTATCCTTGCGAGAAGGCTGGCAATCACATTCAAATGAAAGGGGCTGCACTAAGTATATCAATCATGCAACTACAAAGTGAATTTTGCCTCTCGGGTTCAGTATGTAACAAGTTGTTTCTGGATTCTGTAGACACAAAATGGGCCTTGCAGATAAATGGTAATCCTCTGTCGACCCAATGGCTCGACATCAATGAAATCTCGCCCAATATGTTTGGCTGACAGTTAAAGGTTCTCCAAAATTACAGAAAGGGTCAACAAGAATGATGTAGTGGTTCTAACGAGAAGGGCTTGTCACTTCTTGTATTGGCTCAATATCAGTGTAATCAGTGTCTAGGAAGAGCAAGCAGTGTCAGTGCAATTAGAGCTTCTGCAACCTTCCAGGGTAGTTTAAAAAAAAACCAGCTGTTCCACTGTGCTACAGTTTTGCAGAGATTTATGTCTTCATTCAAAATTCTGCAGATTATTAGCTATACATTTCAAAGAGACGACTATTGATAAAAAGCTTGGAGATCAAATAGAAGATGTCTCTTTCCAATATTCCAGCAGATGTGCTGTTCTATAATCGATCGTCATACTGGGACGTACTTGGATCCTGTGCACAAGCTTGAGTCTCAGCTGACAGAACAAAAACCTGGCCTCTTCTGCTGTGGCATTGGCTGCCCTTGTGAAGGGCTGTGCAAACTTCTAACAGCTTCAAACAGAGCCTGTGCAGTTTACCCCAGCACTTCCCGCTTGAAGACATCAGCTACTAGGGAAAAGGTAAACAGTATTTATAAATTATCAGTAGCTTACAACCCAAATAACATGAAATTGAGTTCTCCAATTCTAAGTAAAAACCACCCCCTCCCCCAACCCCCGATCATCCTCTCTCTTTCCTGTGCCACTACCCCCACTCCATCTTAATGCAAACACATTACTCCCACTATCCTGCCTCCTCTTACCACCCTTCAACTTCTAACTATGTTCATCCCCCTGGCTTTACATTTCACGCCTCTTCTTTTCATTTAGGTTTACTTTTATTATTGTCATGCGTACAGTGAAATGTGTATGAGGTACAGTGAAAAACTTTATTCTGCATGGGGTCCAATCAGATCAGATAATACTATACATGAATACAAAAAAGTCAAATTCAAGTCCATCTACCACCCTTTTACAGAGAAAGTACAAAGAATAGTTTGCGTGACTTGCTGATGTCTTTATTCCATGGGCTGTTCAAATATGAGTATGGACTAATTAAGGGATTAGGCACAAGGTAGCAGATCCCATATTCATCATCAGTTCTAGCTGTGGACAATGAGTCAGGATGTTGACTGGCATGAACTTACACCAGGTAAGTTATTTTAACTGGAACCCGTTCCCTGTCTCTGCCCAGGTCGTCTCATCCACTTTGGATCATCTCAGGCACTGATTGTGGAAATTATTTTTTTCACATTTTTGTTCCTTTTACAGAGCATTTCCCATTCAACCGCTCGTTTTGCCATGCACCATATTGGAATAATCTATGTTGTGTTGTGCTTTCCGTCTTCTACCTTTTATCCCATACTTCATCTGTTGTCTCTTCATTATTTCAGGCCTGGTTCTGAATCTCCGTACTTCTATTTGCATTTTGCAGCATTAACCCGGTCTCACAGAGTAGGAATCGCTTTTACTGCACTCCCAGATTCTAAAGTAATTCAAATTCCGGAGAGCGAGTTCTGCAGATCTGCCAAATGTAATAGCCTTAACCCTGTAAAGAAGATAATGGCTTGATCTTTACAGTGGCACCATTGGTAGAGCTGCTGCCTCACAGTGCTGGAGACCAAGGTTCAATCCTGACCTTGGGTGCTGTCTGTGTGGAGTTTGCAGGTTTTCCCTGTAATCTTATGGGGTTCCTTTGGATGCTTCAGTTTCCACCTACATCCCAAAGATGTGCGGGTTTGTAGGTTAACTGGCCTCTGTAATTTTTTTTTCCCAAGAGTGTCTGGTCTGGATGCAAAAGTGGGATAACATGTAAATCGATCTCGTGTAAATAAGTGGTTGATGGTCCATGTGGATTTGGTAGGCCGAAGGGCCTGTTTCCATGTTGCATCTTTCATAAGGTTTAGGTATAGGTTTAGAGTCACCATTCTCACAAGTACAAATGTACAGTGAGAAACTTTGTTTTGCATGCTAACCAATGATATTAGAACATATTATACATAAATACAATCAAATCAAGCTCATACAATGTAGATCAAAGGGGTAGATACAGTGAAGAATATAGTTCTCAGAATTGCAGTGCATCAGTTCCATAGATTAAATACTAATGTATTTGACTGTGGAGCAAGAAGGGTCTCGACCCTAAATGTCACCTATTCCTTCACTCCATGGATGCTGCCTCACCCGCTGAGTTTTTCCAGCATTTCTATCTACCTTTAATGTATTTGACAAAGTATTTTTTGACAACCTTTAAATATAGAACCTTTCATTTCTGTTTTTCTTTTACCAGTGAGACACAGTAACAACTTCAGTGTTTTTTTCACTACATTCACCTCAAAATATAGTGCAAATACTTCCATCAACTGTCTTCATACCTTAGATGAGTTAATCTTCTGGAAATCCAGCAGTTTGGCAACTTCATTTGTTCCATGATACAGTATTTCAACTGAATCACTCGATTCTCTCATTATCTCAGCTGCAGGGAAACCTGTTCAGTGTTCAGTGTCTGGAATGAGGAAAAGATTTTATTTTATAGGCACTTCTGGCACAAGATCTGAGTCTCTTTTTCCCATTTGCTCGTTCAGATACTGAAGGACAGCCAGTTATTTCAACTACCTAAGTACTTTATTAAGGAAAAGGTAAAGACAAGAAATTCAACTTGCGCTTCCTTCTACATTAGTCAACTGGTTCTGCCCAGTTCTGGACTAAAATATTTTTTGGTATTGTAAATGGAGAGGTTGGTCACATAGAGCTAAAGATCATAGAGTCATACAGCACTGAAACAGGCCCAGCAACTCAACTTGTCCATGCCGACCAAGATGCCCCTTCTAAACTGGTCCCATTTGTTCATGTTTGCCCTTTAACTCTCTGAGGTTTACCTTTCAATGTATCTGTCCATGCTATGGTTATTAAGGGCCCGCACCCAATGTTAAATCAGACACATTTTACAGCCGGGGCAATAATTCCTGGCCATGTGGTTCTGGCTACATTCTTTGAATAAATGCATAAATATGTGATTTTGAACAACATGCTTATTCCATTGAAAGATGGAAGATTGGAGCCAAAAGAATGCTGAAATATTGAACAAAACACAAAGAGCTGGAGGAACTCAGCAGGTCAGGCATCATCTGGGAGGGACTATGATGCGATGCTATACCATACGATACGATAAAACTTTATTCATCCCCGGAGGGAAATTGGTCTGGCGTAGGTGATGTTTCAGATTAAGACCCTTCTTCAAACTGATAGAGTGGGGGGGGGGGGGGGAGAAGCTGGAAAAGAGAGGTGGGTGTGGTTCAAAACCAATAAAGTGATAGGCATCCGGATACAGGTGAGGGGGTTTGAAAAGCAGACGGGTGGTGCAAGTGACAGTCTACAGATGCAAATTAGACAAAAGTGTTTCAGATGAGAAGGGGAGAGGAGTAAAATGTAAAAGCAGAGTGAGGGGATATAGGTGGATTGGGCCTGGAGGATGGGGGAGAGATAAAGAGGGCAGGATAGTGGGAGAATGGGTGTGGCCTGGAATGCATTGGTGAGGGGGGGGGGGGGGGGGGGGGGGGGGGGGGGGGGGGGGGGGGTAGTATTAAGGAAAAGATCCAGCGGTTGGGGGGGGGGGGGGGGGGGATTATTACTTAAAATTGCTGTTCATTGTTCATACTATTGGGTTGTAAGCTACCCAAATGGAAAATGAGGTGCTGCTCCTCCAGTTTGCATGTGGCGTCACTCTGGCAATGGAGGAGGCCCAGGACAGATGGGTCAGCATGGCAATGGGTAGAGGAGTCATAAATAGACAATAGACAATAGACAATAGTGTCTATAGGTGCAGGAGTAGGTCATTCGGCCCTTCGAGCCAGCACCGCCATTCAATGTGATCATGCCTGATCATCCCGAATCAGTACCTCATTCCTGCCTTCTCCCCATATCCCCAGACTCCATTATTTTTAAGAGCCCTATCTAGCTCTCTCTTGAAAGCTTCCAGAAAACCTGCCTCCACTGCCCTCTGAGGCAGAGAATTCCACAGACTCACCACTCTCTGTGAGAAAAAGTGTTTCCTCATCTCCGTTCTAAATGGCTTACTCCTTATTCTTTAACTGTGGCCCCTGGTTCTGGACTCCCCCAACATCGGGAACATGTTTCTTGCTTCTAGCGTGTCCAAACCTTTAACAATCTGAAATGTTTCAATGTGTTTCTCATATGTTTCTCATCCTTCTAAACTCCAGAGTGTACAAGCCCAACTGCTTCATTCTCTCAGCATATGACAGTCCCGCCATCTGAACACAATACTCCAGGTGTGGTCTCACTAGGGCTCTGTACAACTGCAGGACCTCTTTGCTCCTATATTCGATTCCTCTTGTTATAAAGGCCAACATGCAATTCGCTTTCTTAACAACTAGGAGATCCAGCAGACCTTGGTGGACAAGTCATCACTATCAACTCTACCCAAGTGACATTTTAAACCCAAGTGAAATAGAGGAATATCAATAACACTTGTAGGATCTTTGAGTGAATTGGCTTGGTTTTACCATGAATGTACTTGCAACAAAAGTAGCTACTTCCTCACATCGATATCATTGAAATGTTGGTTGAGAATAAGAATCATTTTGGATGTGCTTGGTCTTTTCTGGCTAACTCAGCTGCCAAACATTCTTTACTTTCATTCTGCATCGGTTGAAACAATTTTCAGTTCCTTTCATGCAACTTTAAAGGGGCCGCAGGGAGGAGAACTGATGGATTGTTAATTTTCGTTGTTTCTTTCATTATAAATCCTTTCTACAATGCTATGTTTTCTAAACTTAAGGCAACGTTAACTGTATTGTGACAGACAGCTATAAATGCTGGCGGTTGAGGGGAGACCTGATAGAAGTATTTAACATGATACGAGGCATACGTAGGTAGAGTAGACAGTCTTATCTGTCGAATGAAGCCCAGTGGCAGGTTAACCACCACAGTCCACAGGGTATCAGCACCCCAGGCGAAGCTCAACCAAGTACTGTCCCACCAACGGACACGAGTCCAGAGCCCAACCCTTGCACAGTCAGTGGTAAAGAGGGAAGATGGAAGGAAAAAAGCCGAATGGAGCAGTCACTGGCTGTGGCTCAATCACTTTGCAAACATTTCTAAACACCTGTTTTCGCTTCCTCGTTCTGGAGTATTGTGTGTAGATTGATGATTAGAAAAATGAATTTAATCAATTTTAAAATAAGGCTGTAACGTAACTAAATGTTGAAAAAGTGAAGGGGTCTGCCCAGAACTGAACACAATATTCTAAATGCGGTCTCATTTATGTCTTATACAACTGCAACATGACCTCCCAACTTCTATACTCAATACTTTGACTGATGAAGGCCAATGTGGCAAAAACATTTTTTACCACCTTATCTACCTGCAACTCGACCTTCAAGGAACCATGCACCTGTACTCTTAGATCCACTCTGCTCTACAACACTTCACAGAGGTCTACCATTCACTCTGTAGGTCCTGCCCTTGTTTCACATCCCAAAATACAACACCACACACTTCTCTATATTACATTCCATCTACCATTTCTTTGCCCACCTGGCCAATCGATCCAGATCCTGCTACAATCATTCACAACCATCATCACTATCTGCAAAAACACTAACTTTTGTATCATCAACAAACTGGCTAATCTTTCCCTGTATTTTCTCATCCAAATCATAGATGTAGATGACAAACGGGCCCAGCACCGAACCCTGAGGCACACCACTAGTCACAGGCATCCAGTCTGAGAAGCAACCTTCCACCATTACATTTTGCTTCCTTCCATGGAGCTAATTTGTTATCCATTCACCTATCTCTCCTTGGATCCCATGCAACCTAACCTTCCAGAGCTCTACCATGCGGAACCTTGTCGAACGCCTTACTGAAATCCATATACATACCATCTGCCTTCATCAATCTTTCTGGTGACGTCTTCAAAAAATCAATCAGATTTGTGAGACACGACCTCCCACGTACAAAACCATGGTGACTGTCCCTAATCAGCCCTTGCCCATCCAAATGCCCGTATATCCTATCCCTCAGAATACTCTCCAGTAACTTACCAACTACAGATGTTAAGCTCACCGGCATATAGCTCCCAACACTTTCCCTGCAGCCTTCTTGAAAAGTGGCACAACATTTGTTGTCATATGTCCTGGAACAAAAGCATGACATTTTTGCTTATAGCAGCACATCATATATGCAAACATAGCACTTTGCACAACCCATAATAAACAACAACAAAATGTTCAGTGTACATTAAAAAAAAAACAGACAAATAAGTGAAGAATAAGAGAATTAAAGGGGATCTGAAGAGAATTGTTTTCACCTAGAGTGTGGTTGCCATCTGGAATCCACTGCTTGAGTAGGTGCTGCAGACAGTTAGTTTCACAACATTTAAGTAACATCTGGAGAAGCATTTGAATCTTTAAGGTGGAGCCGGCTAAAGAGCATCTGTTGGTAGATAGGGTTTTTTTAGTTAAGTACTTAATGATCAGCATGGACATGGTTGGCCAAAGGACCTGATTCTGTGCTGCATGGGTGTGCTCTACTCTATTCTGCTCCAGGTGCTTATGCATAAGATGGACCTCTTCCCCTTTTAGGTTATTGTCCAGGTCAAGGCCAAGGAGGACGATGCTTATTTTCTTCATTATCGTGCTTATCATCATCAACGTAACGTAATGTTCCTTCTCCCACAACTACTGTGGCCTTGAAAGGATGGTAAACATTATGATGGGGTGAGCAGCAAAATCTTTAAAGGAAGGATACAGGGAAGAAGACAAAGGCTCGTGACATGGCCGCACTCCACAAGGATGGGGTGGAAAGCCATTTGGTGTCACAAATGTGAGGGCCGTCATCCCATCACATCGGTGCATTGCACCCTGGCTGTGTCAGGAATCAAGGAACGGTACAGCACAGGAACAGCTCCAACTCACAATATCAGTACAGAACATGATGCCAAGTTAAACCAATCTTCTCTGCCTACAAGTCATCCATATCCTTCAATTCCCTGCATATCCATGCACCTAGCTTCCCTAGCACTGATGTGAGGCTCACCTGTCTATAATTCCCGGAATCATCTCCACTTCTCTTCTTAAACAAAGAAACAACATAGGCTCCCAGTATTTCCAGAACCATGTCTGTGATGGGCGATGATGCAAAGATCTTTGACAATTTTCTCTCTTACTTCTGTCAATCACCTGGGATAGACCTCCAGGCCCTGGAGATTTATCCACCTTATTCCTTTTGAAAATACACAAAACCATCTCTATGCTGATCTCAAACTGCCCTGGCATCTTAGTATACCCACACAGATCTCACTGTGCCGCAGGCAAGCAGCTGGATTAAATGAAGTAAATAATTGACGGCTTCTCAGCCAAAACTATTTAAAGGGAGGATACACCAAACCTTTATTTTTTGAGTTGAGAAATACAGATAAATCACACAGCGTGCAGCTTGCTTTGTAATGCATTTTTGAGGGTTTCAGTGGGGAAGAAGAAAAGGGTCTTTGTGCTTTATCACTAGCTGACCCAAGGAGCGTGTTTGCTAATTACTTGTGAAGTCTTTAATGTCCTCAAGATTCACGAGTCAAGATTGTTTTTTTGTTACATGTATCAGCAATGGAACCACACATTTCTTCCTGCTGCAACTTTACAGTCCCGTTAATGCAATAACACACAAATAATTATACAATAAACAACAATAAAATAAATTAATAATCAGTAATGCTAGGTAACCAGACTATCATAATGCAAAACCTAAATCCATAGTATAACCAAAACAAACTTCATGGTAGATTGGAGGTAATTTGTTAGTGTTGTGTAGTGTTCAAAAGGCTGATGATTGTTGGGAAGAAGTTGTTCTTGAATTTAGAGGTCACGGTGCTCAGTCTCCTGTAGCCTTTTCCTGACAATATTAATGAGCTGAGAACATAGTGGTCTGAGTCTTTGATGATATTAGCTGCTTTCCAGAGGCAGTGCCTTCTTGGATCCCTTCAATGGTGCGGAGGTTAGTACCTGTGATAGTTTGGGCAGTGTCTACCATTGGGAAGATGTGGCTACTAGTGAGTTCCAGTTGGAGGTGGTTATATATCTGGGTATTATATGCTGTGTGTGATAGCCGATGGGGTGAGAGGTGATATGTGACGGCTGATAAGGTGAAAGGTGAAATCTTCCCATCTCCATCCCTTTCCACTTTCCGTAGAGACCATTCCCTCCACTATTCTCTGGTTAACCCATCCCTTCCCACATCACCCCCAAACCACCCGTCCCCAGGTACTTTCCCCCGTCACCACAAGAGATGCAACACTTGTCCCTATACCTCCTCCCCCGACTCCATCCAAGGATCCCGACGGTCCTTTCAGGTGAGACAGAGGTTCACAGGGGCTCATGTTGTTGACCTCCCCGTGGTGAGCCCTGTCAACTGAACTCAGTCAGGGGAACGACAACAAACAGTGACAGCAGCAGCACCGCAGCTTGGCGCCAACCTGGAGCATGCGCCCTTTTTAGTCCAGGTACCTACGGATGTCGAACCTGATGGCATCACCCTGTTGCAGACTTCTGCTGTCTCAAATGCAAGAAGAAGAAGACTTGCACATCCAACCTCATCCACTGTATCCGCTTTGTTGGTGTGGCCTCCGATATTTTAGCCATATGCAGTCTGGGTGATCATTTCGCTGAACTCCTTAGCTCAGTCCGCCTGGGCCTATGCAATATCCTGATTGCTAAACACTTTAACTCCCCTTCCCATTCCCTTACTGACCTTTCTGTCCTGCACCTCCTCCACTGTCAGAGTGAGGCCAAACGCAAATTGGAGAAGCAACCCTTATATGCTCAAGGTTTCAGTTTCTGCTGCCTCCTTTGTAATCTTCTAATTTATTTCATAAATATGGTCCTCAGTTTTGAAACTCCTCCAGGGATACTCTTGAACCCAGCTGCCTATACTTGGCCCATGCCTTCTTCCTTTTCCTCACCAGACCCTCATTTTCTCTCATCATCCAAGCTTCCTTACTCCCACCTTTAAAGACAGTCCACTTACTCTCATGAAGCGAGCAAAATTGATCTGGTAATAAAAAATAATGAATGTAGCATCCATTTTATGAGATTTAAAAGGCAGTGACATGGATTGGAGCATTTTGGATTGATATGGACCAGGCACAGGCAAATTGAACTACCTTGGTTAGACATACCTTGCTCTAGATGTCAGCTGTTCTACATCAGTGAGACCAAGCGTAGGGTTGGCGATCGCTTTGCCGAACACCTCCGCTCATTTCGCAATAACCAACCTGATCTCCCGGTGGCTCAGCACTTCAACTCCCCCTCCCATTCCGAATCTGACCTTTCTGTCCTGGGCCTCCTCCATGGCCAGAATGAGGACCACCGTAAATTGGAGGAGCAGCACCTCATATTTCGCTTGGGCAGTCTGCACCCCAGCGGTATGAATATTGACTTCTCTAATTTCGGGTAGTCCTTACTTTTTCCTCCCCCTCTCAGCTCTCCCTCAGCCCTCTGACTCCACCTTTTCCTTTCTTCTATCCACACCCCACCCCTCCCACCGTCACATCAGTCTGAAGAAGGGTTTCGAAAGATTGCCTATTTCCTTCGCTCCATAGATGCTGCCTCACCCGCTAAGTTTCTCCAGCATTTTTGTCTACCTTGGTTAGACAAATTGGTCGGCAAGGATGAGTTAAACTGACGGGCCTGTTGTCATGCAGTATAGCTCTATGACTTACGACTGTATCAGCTAATAAATTGGAAATTGGGATTTTAATGCTGCAGTGTGAAATGGTGGATGGAAACTGTGCAAGAATATTTTTATTTTCCCATTGAGGAGCTAACAAACCTTAAGGCTTTCATTTCTTCTAAGGGACATAGTTTGCTGGACCAAGTTGAATTGTGCATCTTCCAGGCTGAGATAGAGATTATGATTAAAACTCAGTTAAACTGCATAGCACCTGGCAGTGTGGAAAGTTATTGCACCAGTCTATCATTGTAATGTATATAATGTAATTAGCATATGTTATGTCTGGTGTGAGGGGACGCATGTGCTGGAGGAGACTCATGGTGGCGTCCTGGAATAAAGAAGCTTGCTAGTTTACTCCTGTATCTGAGAGTTCTTTTGAGTCAGTTCCAAGTACCCAAAATACACTACAATCATCAGCACAGATTTAAATTTGAATCACGTCAATGTATAACGCTAAACAATTTAACTTGTGATTGATATCGGCTGCAGGAATGGTGAACTTATTTAATGAAGCAAAATATCAGTTGTTAGTTCTGTTATTAAAAAAAACAATTAAACGTCTTTAAAGTCCTAATTTCAGTTTGGTCTCTTTAATCAATATTAAACCTTTAGACTGTCGCCTTAAAAGGAAACCATTGACACTGAGCTAGACTTTCTTATCCAAAATGATAGCCAGAAAGTCATAGAGTCATAGAAGCTAGGAGGGAATATTCAAAGAAACCACTTCATGGGAAAAGGTGTTGATATGTTAATTCTGAAAGACTAATATTAATTTGATTCCTCTGTAAATTGATGAGAGAGTGTTATAACATTGAATTAATGTGAACGGGTGATCAATGGTTGGCATGGACATGGTGAGCTGATTGGCTGGTTCCTATGCTGTATCTCTAAACTAAACTAAGCTATTTTGAAGGGAAAAAAAGCAGCATATACAGGCTTGTTCATTATAGAAATTAATATTAAAAATGGCATAGCCATGTAAATGGATGACTAGCTTAAAGATAGTAAATTGGTGGCATTTGAGACGGGGTTCAATCCTGACCTGCGAAGGGGTGATTGATGGTCAGCATGGTTTCAGTGGGCTAAGGGCATGTTTCCATGTTGTATCTTTCAATTCAATTCAATAAATAAAACCTCAAAAAATGAATAAACCCAATACTAGTTCAAAAAATCTCTCGGTCCTTTGTGTAACTGAAGAAGGTCCATAGAAGATTATATTTGCTTCCAGAGATTCAACACTCTCTGTCCTTTGTGTAACTGAAGACGGTCCATAGAAGATTATATTTGCTGAGGTTAGTCGTGTAGTGTTCAAAAGCCTGATGTTGTTGGGAAGAAGCTCTACTTGAACCCAATGGTCACAGTTTTCATACTCCTCTACCTCCTTCCTGATGGTGGAAGTGAAATGAGAGCATGTTGACAAGGGTTGACAGAAGAGTAGCTCCATGATTTTGAAGTAGTTTAAATTGTTTTTTGACATTTGAAGTCATTTAAAAACGATGAAATTATATCAAAACATTAAAATCTATTAAAATAGTAAGAAATTATTAGAGATACAAACTTTAATCATTAAAGGTGATTTGAGATTAAAGAAATAACACAGTGGTGCAGCTGATAAAGCTGCTGGCTCACAGTGACAGAGATGCGGGTTCGATCCTGACCTCTCGTGCTGCCTGCGTGGAATTTGCATGTTCTCTCTGTGACTGTGTGCTCTGGATGCTCTGGTTTCCTCCCACATCCCAAAGACGCATGGGTTTGTAGGTTAATCAACCTCTGTAAATTGTCCCTTGTGTGTAAAGAGTGGTTGAGAAAGTGGAATAATATAGAACTAGTGCGAACAGGTGATCAAAGGACACCATGGGCCTGTTTCCATGCTGTATCTCTAAACTTGTGAACTGGCGCCCTGCAGGACAACCTGCTGTCTACAGGGTATTATACTGCCAGCATTCAGAAATGCTACTGATTTTCACAGAGTGAAGACTAGAAGTTAAATTGAAGTTCATTACAAAAGCAGAGAGAAATGAGTGCATCTGTTTAGATGGCTGAGGACAGGTAGTCAGTTACATAATGAGAACCAAATGTGACAATTTATTTTGGGTTGTCTGCAAAAACATTGGTACTGAAGAGAAGATGTGCTGTCTCCATCAATACTGCTCCAATTATGTCTTAATTTAAATACACAAACACAATGCTAAATCTCCTCAACAGTGAGCTTAAACATACAGAATCTATTATCACTGGGGAATAAAATCCAAAATGTTGAAGAAGATCTGACAAATTCTTGACCATCCATTAAGTAAATTAGTTAGAAAAAAATGGTGATGCACTACACAAAATATTAAACACCAGCCATTGGCATATGATCATGTGTTTCCCAAAATTCATTTTATAACGATGAAACAAGGAATATTTATGTGAGTAAAATCCATTTGTTATTCAGACCACAAAACAAGATATGTTTTCTACATTCTGTTCTGCCGCTATTCAAACGGTTAACACTCTGTAATGGTGATGCACATGGTGTGCAATAGCTTAAATCATTAATAACGGTGTTGGTTCATCTCCCCACCAGAACTAACTTTGTCTGTTACTTTAATGTTAACATAAAACATGGAACAGTACAGCACAGGAAAAATCCTTCCTCCCATAATGTCTGCACCAAACACGATACCAGGTTAAGCTTATCTTTAAAATGGTACAAGACTTACCCATTAACTAACACAGAAAAGTAAATTGTTTGACAGTTGTATAACATAACTAGCAACCTAACCACCACATTAATGGTATTTTCTGGAATGTCTCTTCCGTATAAAAAATGATAACTGCATTTGTTAACTATTTATCATTATTATTTTGCTTATAAATCCATTATGTTTGAGTTACCCATTCACACATTAATCTATTATCATTCACACTTCATACCATGGAGGACGTTAATAATGTAACCAAGCAGGAAGATGGTACTGTGGCCCTTTCTACCCACTGAAAACCAGCCAGATACATTTGAATGCAGATGTTCAGTCTGAAGAAGGGTCTTGACCCGAACGTCGCCCATTCCGTCTCTCCAGAGATGATGCCTCGCCCACTGAGTTACTCCAGCATTTTGTGTCTGTCAAGTATAATAATTGTGGAAGGGCAGGAAATTGTCAGATCCTCTGCTAAACACAAAGTGCTGGAGGAATTCAATGGGTTAGGCTCTAGACAACAGACAACGTTTCGTGTCAGGACTCTTCTTCAGATTAATTATCTGCATACAGAATAGCTTGCAATGTCACTTATCCATTTCCTCAACAGATGATAGCTGACCCAGTGAGTTCCTCAGCACTATGTGTTTTGCATCCAGATTCCAGCATCTGCAGTTCCATGGAACTCCTAGGCAAGTTCAATTCTGAATCTATCCCATTTTGCACAGTGGTGCATCAAACACATCTCTACTTGTGCTCCTGGAATGAAGAACTCTATGTGGTGGACGCATTCCTTCCAAGATTGAAAATGTCATCCCTCCCTCTTTCCTCTTCCACCTATATCCCTTCCTCCACCTTCACATTTCATGCCTCTTCACTCCGTGTCTAACTCACAGCCTTTGTCTTTCATCTCTGACCTTTCTCTACTCATCTGCCAATCTCACTTGTATCCACCTATATCACCTGTATCCACTTGCCTGGCTTTGTGCTACCACCACTGCTCTTCCAGCTCTATAATCAGTCTGAAGAAGGGGCCCAACCATAAAATGTCATGTATCCATGTTCTTTAGAGTTGTGGCCTGACCTGCCGGGTTACTCCAGCACTGTCTTGTCTTAAAAATAAGGTCAAGCAGTTTTGCTTCCCTTGTTTGTTTACTCAGCCAATACTGTGGACCCAATTTGGCATTTATGTTCTTCGGAACACAACTAGTTAAAATGGACATGAATTCTCTCAATACCGTGAGTCTGATGTCTTAGCTGGCTACAGGTGTGTATTCCAAATGGTGTTCAGCATGAAGTGTTGACCCCCATAAGGGTGGTGTTGAAATATCCTACTTCTAAAAACAGAGCACCCACAGCCTTTTACCGTACTAACTCCAAGCGATGAAAGATTAAACGGACTCCTCTTCTTATCAGTAAGAATTAGAAAGTACTGCTTCACATGAATGACATATGTAAGTACACATTGTCATGGCTAAAACATCATCACCAAATTACACATACTTTATTTCACTGGCACTGAAATATGTTTAGCTTAGTTTGGAGAAACAGCATGGAAACAGGCCTATCGGACCACCGGGTCCACTCTGACCATTGATCACCCGTTCACACTAGTTCTCTGTTACCCCACACTCTCAATTACTCCCTGTACACTAGAGCAATTTAAAGAGTTCAATTAACTTACAAACCTGCCTATCTTTGGGATGTGGGAGGAAACCGGAGCACCAGGAGGAAACCCCTGCAGTCACAGGGGGAAGGTGCAACCACCTCACAAACAGCGCCTGAGGTCAGGATTGAACCGTGGTCTCTGGCACCGTAAAACAACAGCTCTACCAGCTGTGCCACTGTGCTGCCAGTGATTATTCATTTTGGCTGAAGCAGAACAATGTACTTGCTGAGAAATACTGTGCAGGCAATTACTCTGCCTGGTCATGCTGACGAAAAGCAAGACCGGGCAGCGTAAAGGTGGTGAATTTCAACTACCGAACATAATGAACATTGATGTCCCTATGTCAGATTGTAATCATGGGCAGGTCCTTCTCTAATGAAGAGGAAACAACATGTCTGAATATTTTAAATTCTGGCACACTGAAAATGCATTATGATCGATGTTGTGGAATAAATGCATCATCATCTGGTGAGATCCTGACAAGGGTAAGTGCACAAACTAAACAGTGATACCTCCTCCATGCTGCAGTGCTGCAGATTGTTCCTGCTGCTCTGCAGGTGAAAAGCAAACCTAGTTTCTGACGTGGGGAGTGTTACTGCTCATTGCCTATTCTATTCATTATAGAAGGACCTGCACACCATTAAAACCTGATGCAAGGGCCCTGCTCGATTACTGCTGGGAATACTCTTGCACGCAGGATACCACGAGAATTTGTGATGGCCGCAAAGTTTTTAATATATGGATCTATACCTCATTATGATGTGACTGGAATTTATTTACAAACTTGTGATATTTTCATAAGCTTATACTTTCACATTCCCAGCTTCATGACAGCTACGTGTAATATCAAACTCATGGCTAATAGTCCTATTTCAATACATTTCTTTAATAAGTAAGTAGCTACCCTCCTTGCTTATAATAATGAATAATTGCAAGACACTGAAGCGTTAGAACAGATTATTTACTTTGCCTATGTTTTCTAATATCTGTAAGTTATGAACTGGAACACGTAAAACATAGAGCATAGAATGTGGAATGGTACAGTAGAGGAACAGGAACTTTGACCTACATTGTGATGAACATGATGCCAAGTTGAACTAATGCCCTCTGCCTGCACGTAATTGTCATCCCTCCATTCCCTGCATAAGCTACCTACATGCAGGTACAATAGATCTGCAATGCCTACAATTCTGGCTTGACCTTTTGTGGTTACAGAAAGATAAACACGCTAAACTGCAATTATGGAAAGTGTGTGATCACATCTCCAAGTGTGATGAAAAATTACAATCAAACTAACTTTCCACAAATAGTTTACTTGGAATAAAAAATTGTAGCATTGCAAATACGCATCTGATTTTGAATCAGTTAAACAATAATTAACTTTTGGGATGTAGACAAAAGGAACTGCAGATCCTGGTTTTCAAATAAAGATGCAAAGAGCTTAGGTCAGGCAGCATCTCTGAAGAACATGGATAAGCAACGATTAGGGTCAGAACCTATGCAAAATGTCACCTATCCATGTTCTTCAGAGATGCTGCCTGATCTGTTGTGTTACTGAGGCACCTTGTGTCTTTTTTTTCCTTTTACTTTTGGTATATTATGGAATAACATACGGGACTGCGGGTCTTCGCCGGCGGTGCAGATGCTGGGACACCAACACCAACGCGGAGCGGGCGATGCCTTACCGGGTCGCCTTCGGGTAAGCTCCGGAGCACTGGGAACATCGCTGAGCTGCGGCTGCAGAGCATCCAGGCGGCACTGGATTTCAACACCGCGGGGCCTGGTGTCCGAGTTCGCCAGTGTCAGAGGTCCGGCCAGCGCGGCCTGAGAACATTGGACATTGCAGTCTTCAGGGAGGAGGCGGCCGCTTCAGTCCAGGCCGCTGAAGAATCGTTCACCCGACGCCGATGATCCAGCTTCGCGGCAGAGGGCCTGAGAACATCGAGTTGGCTGAGGAGGCCACATATAGACCCTGACCTCGGGTGGACTATGAGGGGGAGAGCTGGATATTTTTAGTGCCTTCCCTCACAGTGAATTCTGCTGTGGGGGGACGTTTCTTGTTGATTTCTATAGTGTACTGTTCTGTGTCTTTTTTCTTTTTTCTCTTTTTTTGTTTTTATGGATTTATTGACATTTGATCTGTTCAATTAATTTAATCAATCTCTGTAAAGCACTTTGGTTCAAATACTGGTTTTGTTGAAAAGTGCTATATAAATAAAGATTATTATTATTATTATTATAACATATCTCGATTTTGCAATATTTTACTTGTTGTTTAAATGCTCCCATTATGAAAATAGTGCATTGTTTTCTTTTTCTCCTGACCAAACCTTAACGAGGCAAAAGAATGCAATGCTCATTATGGAAAATAATTATTCGATTTTAAGGCAAAGATTGTACTTCTGGAGGGCAAATTTTTCCCAATCCAAGCGGATATTCAAAATTCAGGGCCATAATAGTCTATTTGTTTTGTTTGGCCAACAGTTGCAGTTGGCTGAACAGAAAATATTGCTGTTGCTTTTCTTTTTTCTGAAAGGCAAATTCTTTGATGTTTGTACTTGAAGAGCAGAATTTCAAATCAAGTCCCAGCACCTCATGCATCGGAGATGTCCTCATTCTTCAGGGAACGGGGGATCCCCTCTTCTACCATAGATGAGGCTCTCACCAGGGTCTCTTCTATACCCCATGACTCTGCTCTCACTCCCCATCCTCCCACTCGTAACAAGGGCAGAGTCCCCCTTGTCCTCACCTTCCACTCTACCGTCACATACAACAAATAATCCTCCGACATTTTCACCAACTCCAACATGGTCCCACCACTTGCCACATCTTCCCATCTCCTCCCCTGTCTGCGTTGCACAGAGACCGCTCCCTCCGTAACTGCCTGGTCAATTTGTGCCTTCCCACCCGAACCATCCCCTCTCCGGGCACTTTCCCTTGCAACCGCAAGAAACGCTACACTTCTCACTTTACCTCCCCCCTTGACTCTATTCAAGGACCCAAGCAGTCTTTCCAGGTGCGGCAGAGGTTCACCTGCACCTCCTTCAACCTCATCTATTGCATCCGCTGCTCTAGATGTCAGCTGCTCTACATCGGTGAGACCAAACGTAGGCTTGGCGATCGCTTCGCCGAACACCTCCGCTCGGTTTGCAATAACCAACCTGATCTCCTGGTGGCTCAGCACTTCAACTCCCACTCCCATTCCGAATCTGACCATTCTGTCCTGGGCCTCCTCCATGGCCAGAATGAGGACCACCGTAAATCGGAGGAGCAGCACCTCATATTTCGCTTGGGCAATTTTCACCCCAGCAGAATGAACATTGACTTCTCTAATTTCAGGTAGTCCTTACTTTTGCCTCCCATTCTCAACTCTCCCTCAGCCCTCTGGCTTCACCTCTTCCTTTCTTCCTCCTCCCCCCCCCCCCCCCCCCCGACCCTCACATCAGTCATCAGTATGAAGAAGGGTTTCAACCCAAAACGTTGCCTATTTTCTTCGCCTCACCCGCTGAGTTTCTCCAGCATTTTTGTCTAGCAGCACCTCAAAATTGTGGAATGGCCTTGTGGAATTGTGGAAGAAATGACAAAGGCTAGAAATGAAGTAGAGGCAAAAGGGTATCAGATAAGGAGTGAAATGTAAAGACAGACAGGGGATATAGGTGGAAGAGGATTATGGAGAGAGGGAAGAGGGGTGGGATAGTGGGGGGATGATTTTTCTGTGTGTAAGGTACTTTGTTAGTCTGTGTCCAAGATGGCTGTCGGAAGAGAGAGTGGACGCTGGCGCGCTTTAGCTGCCACTGCTCTCTCTTCACATTGTGTTTTTTGTGTCTTTGGAGCAATTTCTATCTTTAATTTGTGTATTGACGGTGTCCTTATTATTCATTTTTCTCCGACAATATGTTTTTTTTCTCTTCTGTTTAATCTTTGTAAGGTGACCTTGAGATTTGAAAGGCGCCCGAAAATAAAATTTATTATTATTATTATTATTATTATTATTATAGTGGGAAAATGGGAATGCATCGGACTAATGAGGGCCAGGAAAGAGAAAAGTAGGGGACATTACTTAACAATAGAGAATTTAATGTAAGTATTTTTAACTTTTTAACTAGATTTCTTACGTCTTGTGTGAGATAGCTAAGCTTTTATTGCACCTCCTTATTCATATACTACAACTCCTTTGCAATAAAGGTGAAAGTAACGCTTGCATTCATAACTGCTTGCTATAACCTCTGTGTTAATCTACTGACCAGGTGAAGAACATTCAAATTCCACAGAGATCAATGTGTATTACTTCCTTGATTTTAAAATCACCCCTTCCCCTTCTTCCTGCCAAACTGAATTACTTCCCAATCCAAGAGTCAATTTTGCAGCAAAAACACATTTTATTCAAACCAGCATTAAGGGAGGCAGAGAGCTGCACTATAAATAGATATTGTGGTTTCGCATAGAAAAGTTGCCCAGCCGTCATATTCCAGCAGCCGTGAATAACGGGGCCTTTTGAAAAAACATTCAAACACTGTGAGCTGAAGGGAATGTTGGAGGACAGAGGCAGAGGCCTATTAATACAGAGGCTAAAATATGATGGAGATGAATTTTCATAAGGTGATAGAAGTAGAATTAGGCTATTCGGCCCATCCAGTCTACTCCACCATTCAATCTTGGCTGATCTATCTTGGCTGATCTCACTCCTAACCCCATTCTCCTGCCTTCTTCCCATAACCTCTGACACCCGTACTAATCAAGAATCAACTAATCGAGAATTGTATCCTCTCTCTGGACTAAGGAACTTGTTTTTTTGGCACTAGTATTATTATTATTAATCTGTTTAATTGTTAAAATGCATTATATATTACCAATGTGTATTATACTATAAATATTAAAATCCTGGGATGCAGTCTCTTTCAGAGAGATATGGGTGTTTGCAGCATGGAAGAGACAATTTAGTCCTTCATGCCTATGTGGGAACAGATAAATCTTAGGTCAATCCCAATTCCCAGCTCAGCTATTTTTGTTTAAATGTTAATGTTCCTTTCGGGCTTCTAACTATCCAATCCACTATTTATGCATGCTTCCTGGAAGACATGTCATTGCCCCAAGCATCTGTTCGTTCATGCTCTATAGCCTTGTTCTGTAAGCTGCCTCATCAAAGTCCTTCTGCGAATACTCATCAGCAGGACTTGGATATGTCTGGTAAGCTGGTACCTGGTCTATCATTTACCCATACCTTGGTTGTATGATACTGCAGGTTCATCCTGAAGCTAATCTTCAAAGGTCAGGTAATGCCTGTTTCCGAGCTGGTGTGCAGGAGTGTTCAATCCAGCAACATGTGACTTCACCTTCGCTGGTTTATCTGCTGCAGAGCTAATTTATTCAGAATCTCATGGGATTACAGTGATGAGGTTCCTTTGGGATCATCTTGGCCAAAAGAATGGGAGCAGGGAGTGGTGGGGATCAGATGAACAGGCTGATTTGTGGTGATTAGACATAATTGACATTGTCTCCGCCATTTCCTTTCTTCTTCCCGCCCCCCCATCCCCACATCAGTCTGAAGAAGGGCCTCGACCCGAAATGTCACCTATTCCATTGCTCCTTAGATGCTGCCTCACCCGCTGGGTTTCTCCAGCATTTTCGTCTACCTTCAGGCTTAATTGACAGGATTGATATGAAGACTTTTTTCATTGCAGTGAAATGTGTGGAAAGGACAGCAAGGGGTAAAATACAAGGACCATACCTGATTATTCCTGCAACATTGTTTTCTTGGTAACCAGTATCTCAGTTCTGTGCGTCTAAACAAAATTCAATTGTCATATTGATGAGGGGAAATTGGTTAAGTACATGAAAGGAAAGAGAGGCAGAGGGGCTAGCAGGACAGACTCAGGAGATGAATGGCCTCACTCTATGCTGTAATCTTGCTGTGATGTGTGTACTTCTGCCACTACTTTATAAGTTCATGGGAACCAAAACTAAAAGTAAAACACAAACCTGCGATTATGGTGAACGGAAGGATACTGAGTGAGAGGTGTAAACCCTTTTGTATTTTGTCAGAACTTTGTATTTATTGTGGAAACTTGGTAATATTTGAATATTGCAATACAAAATATAAATTATATATATTTTTACATCACCATGATACCTACCACCTGTGATGAAAAACTTTTAATCATAGTAAAAAATTTTTTTGATAATTATAGACTGTTTTCTGAATTTATTGATTTATACAAGTACCTTTCAGATTTTTAAATAAAAATCCTTCTGAACGTAACTTAGGTGATTTCCTTCTGCCTAAAAGATTGAGCTTAATACTTGTAATCTTGGCATGGCAGCAAGCAAAGTGAACGGAGCAGATATGACTGTGGCGTTTAATAGACTTTTAGATAGGCACAGGGTATACAGGGAATGGAGTAACATGGATCAGGAGCAAGTAGAGGTGAATTAGCTTTGCATCACG
Source organism: Leucoraja erinaceus (assembly GCF_028641065.1). Taxonomy (NCBI): domain Eukaryota; kingdom Metazoa; phylum Chordata; class Chondrichthyes; order Rajiformes; family Rajidae; genus Leucoraja; species Leucoraja erinaceus. The sequence goes on from NC_073385.1 coordinate 32,806,107, forward strand.
TTTGCTGAAGGGCCTGTACTTGTGATGTACTGTTCTATGTTCATCCTTGTTGTGCAGCCAGGTTGTGAGCAGAACTTGGAACCAACATATTGCTTTGAATCACAATGGATTCCTTCCACACATGCTGCCTGACCCATTGAGTTATTTCAGCACTTTGTATTTTGCTCAAGATTCTGGCATCCGTGGATTGTTGCATCTCAATTTCACTGCTCCATTGGTCCATGGCAACATTTCCTCAAAGTATGTGTATTTCAAAGAAGTTCTCCTCCTCTTTCCATTGGGAGTTCTGTGAGTCATTCTCTCATTGCCCCTACTCTACTGCTCACCTGCTCTTTGAACATTTACTGACATCCATTCCTTTACAAATGCTGCCTGACCCTCTACCACTTTGTTCTACGCCTAGTGTTTTTAAAACAACCCTCAAAGGTTGGAGAAGCTCGAATTGATTCTTTTGGAACTGATTACACTGAAATTAGGCCAACACAACCAAGTGAAAATTCCTTCTCATTAGATTCACTACATTATCCTTGTTAACCCTTTTTGAAAATTTCATGGAACCTTTAACTGTCAGCCAAACGTAATGGGCTAGATCACAATGATGCTAAGCCAGTGAGTCTGCAGAGAACTGCCATTTTGCTGCAAGGCCCCTGTTTAGGTCTACAGAATCCAGGAACAACCCACAACACACTGAACTGAGGTGCCAAATGCACTTTGTATCTGCATGACTGACATAATTAGTGCAACTCTTTTCATTTGAATGCCATTGCCAATCTTCTCTCATAGATAAAGGTAATGGCTTTGATATTTTATTTTAAAATTCATGTTAATATGTTAATTTGTTTATGTAAGTTTAGTGTGCCTTTAAATTAATGTATTTTGGTTTAATGTTTCAGTTTTTTTTTATCAACATGATAACCAGGATTAACAAGCTCATCGGGAAGGCTGGCTCCATCCTGGGGTCGGAGTTGGATTCATGGGAGATGGTCTTGGAGGGGAGGATGCTCCTCAGACTGCACAGCATTCTGGACACCCTACAGCTCACTCTCTCCATGACACACTGGTCAACCTGTGGACTATCTTCAGCCACAGACTGGTTCCACCAAGATGCAGGACAGAACGACACACGAGATTACTTTTCCCTGCAGCTATCAAACTCCTCCACTTTCTGCCGTGGGGTGGACAGACTACCCTCTCCCCCTCCCCAATCTTTGCACATCCCCAATCCTTTCCACTCATCACTTTAATTTCATGTTTCATGTATCTTGTGTTTTTATGACTGTTGCAGATCAATTTCCCTCCTGGGATAAATAAAGTTCTATCGTATCGTATCATATCGTACAATCGTTAATTATAAACAATTAACTGTTTAATATTGGCAATAACAGGACAGCACAGTAGCACAGCTGGAAGAGCTGCTGCTTCACAGTATCATAGACCTGGGTTTGATCCTGACCTCAGTTGCTAACTGTATGGGGTTCTCCTTGTGACTGCATAGGATTCCTCCGGGTGCTCCGGTTTCCTCCCACATCCCAAGGACGTGCAGGTTTTTAGCTTAACTGGCCTCTGTGAAGTGCACCTACTGTGTAGGGAGCAGATAGAAGGAATAACATAACATAAAACTAGTGTGAATGGGTGATTGATGGTCGGCACGGGCTCAGTGGTCCGAAGGGCCTGTTTCCATGTTGTATCTTTCAATCAATCAAATGTTTTTTCAAATAATTATTAACAACGTTTCGAAACAGTGCTCGTCTCGTTAGAACTCTAACAGCAGACAGATAATGTCATAGAGTCATACAGCATGGAAACAGGTTCTTTGGCTAAACTCGTCCTGAACATAATACATCCTCAGTTTGTGTTGCCTGAGTCTGGTCCTTTGCTCATGGTCCTTCCTGCCACATGATAGCAGTGCAACTGAGAAGCCAGCAAGAAGTGAGAGTCACACAGCTGGGAAAGGTTAGGAAGACCACAAATCTTCCACAAAGGATGCAGCCGGCTAGTTATGATCTGGTTGACCGACTCAACTGAAACTAATACTGATTATATTACGCTTCTGATCAGTGCTTTGTTTGTAGGCTAAAAGGCACCATGGCACATAAGTAATAAACATACATATCTTGTGGCTGAAAAGCAAAATAATGACATTTAACATTTTAGAACCGCTGGTCGGTATCTCTAAAAAATTGCAAAAATACACTGTTTCCAACTTCTTCTTTTCCTGTTTCAGTTACAATGTTCTTACGCAATATACTCATTTGGATAGCAGTAAAAGGATCGGTCCATGTCACCATGGATTTACGAAGGGGAAATCATGCATGACTAACCTTCTGGAATTTTTTGATGTAACTAGGAAAATGGACAAGGGAGAGCCAGTGGATGTAGAGTACATGGACTTTCAGAAAGCATTTGATAAGGAGATTAGTGGGCAAAATTAGGGCACATGGTATTGGGGGTAGAGTGCTGACATGGATAGAAAATTGGTTGAAAGGCAGGAAACAAAGAGTAGGGATTAACGGGTCCCTTTCAGAATGGCAGGCAGTGACTAGTGGATTACCGCAAGGCTCGGTGCCGGGACCGCAGCTATTTACAATATACATCAATGATTTAAATGAAGGGATTCAAAGTACAGGTGCACAACCTTTTATCCGAAAGCCTTGGGACCAGACACTTGTCGGATTTCGGACATTTTCGGATTTCAGAATGGAAGATTTTTAGCGTAGATTAGGTAGGTAGCGCGGGCGGCTTGAAAAGTCTGGAGCTGCTGCCTCCTCCCGGGTGACCGGGAGAATCATTGCATAAATGTTAGTTAGTTAGTTTGGAGGGATTTTATGTGGTGGTGGTGGAGTCGGGGTGAAGGGGGAAACTTTAATTCTTAGTCCCCTACCTACCTGGTCGGCGACTCCCAACCTCGCGGAGCTGGGGGCTCCGTCCGGCCGCGGGCGGCGCTGGTTGTAGCTCCGACCCCGGCAACTCTACCCCTGGCTGCGAGGCGCTCCAAATCCAGCGCGGCCCGCGGCCGGACGTCCCAGCTCCGGGAATGTCGGGAGTCGGCGGCATCGCAGCGCTGGGATACCAGCGGGGAGCGGGCAATGCCTTACCGGGTCGCCGTGCGGCAAGCTCCGGAACGCTGTGGCCGCCGACACACAACATTGCGGAGCGTCGCTGGATTTGGAACCGCGGAGCTGGGGGCTCCGTCCGGCCGCGGGAAACGCCGGTTGGAGCTCCAACCCCGGCAACTCTACCCCTGGCTGCGCGGCTCCAAATCCAGCGACGCTCCGCGATGTTGTGTGTCGGCGGCCACAGCGCTCCGGAGCTTGCCGCTGCGACGCCGCCGACTCCCGACATTTGCGGAGCTGGGGCGTCAGGCCGCGGGCGGCGCTGGATTTGGAGCGCCTCGCAGCCAGGGGTAGAGTTGCCGGGGTCGGAGCTACAACCAGCGCCGCCCACAGCCCCACCGGCCACAGCGCTGCGGAGCTTACTGCACGGCGAACCGGTAAGGCACTGACCGCTCCCCGCCTCTCCGACCAGGTAGGGGACTAAGAATTAAAGTTTACCCCTTCACCCCCCTTCACATAAAAGCCCTCCAAACTAACTGACTAACATTTAAGCAATGATTTACAGATGTTTAAGCGTCTCCCGGTCTCCAGGGAGGAGGCAGCCGCTACAGTAGTACAGACCTGGGTTGACCGTGGGTCGTTTTGGGTCAAGTTTGGCGCCAAACGCGAGCTTTGGTGCGCAGACGACATCTGGAAAAAATGGCCGGTTTTCGGAGCTTTTCGGTTTCTGGAACACCGGATAAAAGGTTGTGCACCTGTAACAGCAAATTTGCAGATGACACAAAGCTGGGTGGCAGTGTGAACTGTGATGAGGATGCTATGAGAATGCAGGGTGACTTGGACAGGTTAGGTTAGTGGGCAGATGCTGGGCAGATGCAGGGCAGATGCAGTTTAATGTGGATAAATGTGAGGTTATCCACTTTGGTAGCAAAAACAGGAAGGCAGATTATTATCTAAATGGTGTCAAGTTGGGAAAAGGGGAAGTACAACGGGATCTGGGGGCCCTTGTTCATCAGTCAATGAAAGTGAGCATGCAGGAACAGCGGGCAGTGAAGAAAGCGAATGGCATGTTGGCTTTCATAACAAGGGGAGTTGAGTATAGGAGCAAAGATGTCCTTCTGCAGTTGTATTGGGCCCTAGTGAGACCACACCTGGAGTATTGTGTGCAGTTTTGGTCTCCAAATTTGAGGAAGGACATTCTTGCTATTGAGGGCGTGCAGCGTAGGTTCACAAGGTTAATTCCCGGGATGGCAGGACTGTCGTATGTTGAGAGAATGGAGCGGCGGGGCTTATATACTCTGGAATTCAGAAGGATGAGAGGGTATCTTATTGAAACATGTAAGATTATTAAGGGTTTAGACATGCTAGAGGCAGGAAACATGTTCCTGATGTTGGAGGAGTCCAGAACCAGGGGCTACAGTTTAAGAATAAGGGGTAAGCCATTTAGAACGGAGATGAGGAAACACTTTTTCACCCAGAGAGTTGTGAGTCTGTGGAATTTTCTGCCTCAGAGGGTGGTGGAGGCCGATTCTCTGGATACTTTCAAGAGAGAGCTAGATAGGGCTCTTAAAGATAGTGGAGTTAGGGGATCTGGGGAGAAGGCAGGAACTGATTGGGGATGACCAGCCATGATCACATTGAACGGCGGTGCTGGCTAAAATTGCCAAATGGCCTATTCCTGCATCTATTGTCTATTGTTTATTGTCTCCCCTTTATGTGAAAACGTTACCCCTTAGGTTCCTATTAAATCTTTCACCTCTCGTGTTAGACCTTTGCTCTTTACAGAACACTGGGTAAAATACTCCATGCACTCACCCTGTCAATTCCCCTCATGATTTTATACACCTCTATAAGATCACCCCTCAGCCTCCTGCGCTGCAAGGAATAAAGTCTAGCCTGTCCAAACTCTCCCTATAGCTCAGCCCTCAAGCTCTGGGAATATCCTTGTAAATCTTCTCTGCACTCCTTCCAGCTTAATTGCATCTTTCCTCTAGCAGGGTGTCCAAAACTGAACACAATACTCCGCTGGGTGGCACAGTATATTGCCGGAGACCCAGGTTCAATCCTGACTACAGGTGCTGTTTATACGGAGCTTGTCCATTCTTCCTGTGACCACATGGGTTCTCTGCGGGTGCTCTGGTTTTCTCCCATACGCCAAAGCCATGCAGGTTTGTAGGTTAATTTGGTCTGGTAAGTTGTAAAATTTTCAGTAGTGTGGGTAGGTTAGTGTATGGCATAGTGGAGGCCAAAGGCCTTGTTTCCACACTGTATTTCAAAAATCTAAGGTCTAAAGTGCAGCCTCAATGTCGTGCAACTGTAGCATAATATCCCAACTTTTATACTCAATAACTTTATTCTTGAAGGCCAGCATGACAAAGATCTTTATCACCATCCCATCTACCCGAAATGCCACTGATCTTCACTTAATGAAAATCGGTCTATTACATGAGCTGTTTAAAAGAAAAAGTGTTTCAACAGGACAAACAACAAACCATGCGGAAAAAGTTAAAGTGGATTTTAATGGATTAAACATAAAAAATGCTAGAAATAATTTTGATCTGAAGCACTAACACTTTCCTTTTCCATAGGCATTACTTGAGCAGTTTGTGGTCGATCAGATGCATCCTGCCATTCCTTGCTCAATTCAGTTGACCTGTGCCCATGCCTCTCAAACAATTAAAAACATAATTATTAAAATTGCACTTTTTAAAACATTTTAAACTAGTTGATTAGGTAGCCACATAAATATACTTTAATAATAAATAATCAACAATAGGCCGAGCCAAAATTGCATCATTAATGCTGTGACTGATCACCAAATACACTATCAAACTTTTAGTCGTGTTCAGGAGAGAGCATACTAACTGGTTGCATCACGGTCTGGTTCAGCACCTCATATGCCCAAGACTGAAGGAGGCTACACAGTGTCAGTCTGCCTGATCTGTAGTGGGTACTGACCTCCACACCATCGAAGGGATCTTTTTGGGGGGCAATGCCTCCAAAAGGGAGCTAATATCATCCAAGTCACACACTCCCCTGGCCACGCTCTCCTCACTACTACCATCGGGAAGAAGGTACAGGAGCCTGAGAACTGTGACCTCTGGGTTCAAGAACCGCTTGTGACAGCAACCATTAGGCTATTGAACTCTGCACAACATTACCGACAACCTCAGCAATATGATGCACTATTGACCTTGCTTTAGTTGCACCATGCACTTTGGCTTTGCAATATTATGGTCTTGTTACTTAGTATTACTGATTATTCACTCATTGTATTACTGTTAATGTATATGTATTTGTCTTTTATTGCATCAATTGTCCTGTAAAGCTACCGCAAATGAGAATTTAAATGTTCCCTTGTTGGCACATATGACAATTGAACACTCTTGATTTTTTTTGGTCAATTCAATAGGGCTGCTCCAGTTGTGTTGCCTGTGGTTGACACAAAAGTTGATGCGATGGACATGGTGAATTTGGCCACCCCGCTCAGGATATTATGGAACTGTCCTGGAAGGAGCGAGAGGTCAGATGTGTGCCCATCTGACGTCTAGAAGAAGATAGGAACCTAAGAAATAAAACACGGAAAGTAAAATAAAATGCAGGAGTAACTCAGTGCGTCAGGCAGCATCTGTGGAGGCATAGGCATTCCTTAGTACTTTGTGATTAACAGGATTCCAGCATCTGCAGTTCATTGTATCTCCACCTAAGAAATAAAAGCAAAATCAAACCATTGAGGCCCCTGTGCCAGCTTCACCATTCAGGAATATCAAGTTGATTCTTGCTATCCTTAGCATCATTTTTCTGCACAAACCCCATATTTCTTGATTAGATCTAACATTTAATGGTATCTGCCTTGGATCAATTCAGTGATTGAGCCTCCACTGCCCTCTTGGGAAGAGGATTTCAAAGATTGACTATGTTGGTGAAAGTTTTTCAGTTCTGAATGGCAGATGCCATGCTGTTTTAGGTTGCACCATGAACCACACACATCTGCAACCCTTTCTAGTCTTTCATACACCTGTGGTAAAATGGAGGTTGTAGGCACATACACTGCAACTAACTGTACATTTTAGAACATGGAACAGTAGAGCACAGGAACAGGCCCTTCAGCCATACAATGTCCATGTTGAAAATTAAATGTATTAAATGCAACCTAATCTCACTGTACATGATCCATATCCATCCATTCCCTGCATATCCAAATGCCTATCTAATGGCTATGTAGCCAAGGCCAGTCCTTCAACCAAACAGCCTGAAGAAGGGTCTCGACCCAAAACATCACCCATTCCTTCTCTCCGGACATGCTGCCTGTCCCGCTGAATTACTCCAGCATTTTGAATAATCTTCAACCAAACATGTTTCTTTACATAGACGAACCTTGATTTGCTAGTCAAAACTCAAGAAGATATTTATGCTCGTTTAAATACCTTTTATTTCAGCAATCAATTAAATGGATGAAGAGGGAGTCTCATGACAATGTGGGGACATTGGAATCTTGAGAAAAATATCAATGAATGGGAGGAAGGCAGCAGGGCAGGCAGCATCTGTGGAGGGAAAGAGCAGACAACATTTCAGGATGGGACCCTTCTCCATACTGAGTTTGAAGGGTTTCAAACCATTGAAGAAGGGTCCCAATCTGAAAAATCATCTGTCCATTTCCCTCCATAGATACTGCCTGACCTGCTGAGTTCTTCCAGCACTTTGTGTTTTGCAGCTAATGTTAGTCTATGCCAAATGACCAGGTTAAGATTGAGTTTGTAGATGTATGAATTATTGCTGGTTTAAGTGTCAATTGAGTGGTAGATTGCAGTTCAAAATGTTTACGATCTTGTAAATTCTGTTGCTTGAAAAGGCAGCTAATAACAACTCCAAATGAAATTGCTTAGAAGAGATTATCGAGCCAGGCAGTTAAATTGATATAAAATAAAAAAATGCCACCATAATTCTGACCGCTTCAGGGAAGGTATCTTTCAAATGTCAATGTTTATTAATTTCTTTCAGCAAAAACAGACTCAGAAACTTCCCCAAATCTTATGGTGCTGTAAGTACTCATCTTCAGAGCATAAATATTTAATAATCCAATAAGAATAATCACAATTTTAATTTATTTTTTAGACATGAAAACCCTCCTCAGAAGGTTTCCCATGTGGTTCATCGTACACCCGCATTACTTTATAGCTAAATCAATACTATATTTGACGAGGACTAGGTTTGTTGCAACAGGTAACTTCAAAGCAGAAGCTATTGAATGCTTGATTAACCAATTCTTCTTCTTCAGCCTTCTACAAGGACCTACCCAGAGGTAATAAAGAAGGGTCTCAACCTGAAACATCGGCTATTCCTTCGGTCCATAGATGCTGCCTCACGCGCTGAGTTTCTCCAGCTTTTTTGTCCACCAGAGGTATTATGTCCACCAGAGGTAATTGTGCTGGCAGCTCACTCACTCACGGCTGGTAGGCTGGCAGTTGACTCACGGCTATTCATTGAAATTCTATTTCAACTAGGGTGCAAGGCCATCAAATTCAAATGCAGTTTCTTACCACATCAAGCTGGGTGCAAGGCCACTAAAGACAGCGAGTCATGACCTCTCGCTCCTCCATCTTGCAGAGACTGAGCCACGCCAACACTTCTGGGTTTTATAGTCCCACCCTCTCCTGATAGAAAGGGCGTGGCTTTGATGGTGTGATTGACAGGAGAGAGAATCTCAACATTTTTAAAACACTTATAACTCTTTTATTTTTCAGCGATTGGAAAAATTCTCAGCACCAGATGAGCGGAGGGGGACTTTGAGTAAGATGGCCAAAAATCACAGCCGTACATGGTAGCATTTTTTCTAAAATCAATATAAAGTGCAAACAGGAAGTGGTCAAGATTAGACTTTTAATTTATATAGATGGCAAGGCAACTTTAATTATGCAACACAGCTTTAGCATTTCTAAACCAAAGGCAACACAGCTTTAGCATTTCCAAACCAAAGGCAACACAGCTATAGCATTTTCAAATCAAACACAGCTTTAGAATTTCCAAACTATATTTTCAAACCACATTAAGGGCACTGACAGGTCAGTAAAACCACTCACAGTTTAGTAGATATGCGTTAAGTGTTATTCACAGCAGCCTGAGAGACGTGACCCTCTCTCTTCCCCCATCTTGCAGAGACTGACTGAGGCACTCAACACTTCCGGGTTTTATAGTCCCTCCGGCCGGATGGCTTTCAGGAGAGAGAATCTCAACATTTTTTAAACACTAATAACTCTTTTATCTTTCATCGATGGGAAAAATCCTCTTGTCCTGCGTAGCGGAGGGGGACGCTGAGTAGGATGGCCAAAAATCACAGCCGTAAGTGTCTGCGTTTTTTCTAAAATCAATATACAGAACAACAGTAAGTGGTCAAGATCAGACTTTTAGTAATATAGACGAGGAGAATTGATAGGGTGAGTGAACAGTGTCTTTTATGCAGGGTAGTGGAATCAAGAACCAGAGAACACAGGTTTAAGGTGAGAAGGGGGAAGATCTAATAGGTAACTGAGGGGCAACCTCTATGATGGTGGGTTGATGTAATGAGCTGCCAGATGAGATTATTGAGGCAGGTACTAGAACAGCATTCAAAATACATAGGGACATATACATGGATAGTAATTGTATTGAGAGATATGGGTCAAATGTGAGCAAATGGGACAAACCTAGATAGGGCATCTTGGTCAGCATGGACAAGTTAGGCTGAAGGGCCTGTTTCCCTGCTGTCTGACTAATTCTATGACCTAACCCTGTAGAGAAAATGGAGAGTTGAGGTTTTGTATTGGGATCCTCCATATGTGTTGCAATTAATGGGACATTCTGGAGGATCCCAATAGATCCTCAAGACCAGCTGCTACAAACTTACAAAATCTTTGATCATATTTGAAGAAGCGGATTGTTTTGATCAATAATATATATACAAGGTGACAATGGAACAGTCACAAAGAAAAGTCAATTAAAAAAAAAATAGGGGTGAAGTATGACAATCAATATATCTCAAATTGGTGTTTGTGTTCAACAGCCAAATGTCAAAATGACCCCATGGTGGGCAATAATGAGGGGTCTCGTTAACAGAATAACACTGGAAAGATGTGATGTGGTTTCACTCAGATGCCAACAATTAGAGAGGGCGAGTTAGGAATCCTGGACAAGTTTACAGAGCTGCAAAGGTTAACAAATGACCTAATTCATGCCCTCAATATTATGAATGTCTATACTGTGGTAAAATGTGATGGATTAATTCCACTGATGAACCAGACAGCTATTGAGAGAATGCAAACATGATTATCATGAAAATAATTAGAGAGGTTGGAGAAATTCTCTACTTAGAGTGTGATTTGAATGTGAAGGTTTTCTGTTCTATATTGCTGCGGAAAATCTAAAAACGTATTAAACAGGTACAGGTATTGAGTGATTTTTTTCTGAGTAAATGATTATAGGGAGTGAGCTGGAAAATAGTAAGATTAAACGAGAACTTACCAGTTTGAAATTTGATCATTATTTTATGAGGAGTAACGTTGAGGGATTACGTGAAGAACCCCGCCAGGACGCATGCGTGCCATTCTTCAAAGCAGCGGTGTGAAATCACAGATAACTGTAATGACTAAACATAGTAAGATTAGAGAAGAGATACCAGTTGCGTATATGATCAAGAGTGGGAGCGGAGGGCACGTGATCCCTCAACGTTACTCCTCATAAAATAACGATCAAACTTCAAACTGGTAAGTTTGCGTTTAATCTTACTATTTTACTTCGGAGTCACGTGAGTGACTACGTGAAGATTTTAAAGCTCTGTGATTTCATGCCGTGGAAACGAGCATGCATCACATCTGCCTTGATGACTGTAGGAGGAATTGTGTCAACATAATTTAGGCATGAATTCGAAATTGAAATTCAAAAATTTATTAACACAAAATTATAACCCCTGTTTATGGGGTAAATTAAATTACAGAACTTAAAATTGTTTCTGCAAATGTTCCAGATTTCATGACTGGTTTATGATAAAATAGTTGGAATATTTTTCCCCCTGACCATCCTGCTGCCTTGAGGATTTGGTCCATTGGTACATCCAACTATGTAGCTGCAGCCCTGGTGGAATGAGATTTAAAAATATTAGTATCCATCCCAGCCTGTGTTAGCACCTGTTTCAGCCATCTTGAGATGGTCTGGACCGTCACTCTTTTGAGTGGTTGCTTATGGCTGACTAAGAGTGCCTTTTCATTGCCTCTGATGATTTTCGTTTTCTCCATGTATAACGACAAATGTCTTACTATACCGAGACGATCATCTGTTGGGTATGACCTAAATTCTATATTGAGGCCTGCTGATCCCTGTCTGTACTGCTTTATTAATTCATAAATATGAAATGTAATATTTTCAGATGTTGAAGTCATGTTGTCCAGTCTTAATTTATGTAATGACTGTACCCTTTGTGCCGTGACCAATGCCATTAGCATGACTGTTTTTAATGTCAGTCTGTGTAGGGACAGAGCTGTTGCTGGAGACCAATTCCTGAGCATCTTCAGGACAAATGTGAGGTTATCCATTTTGGTGGCAAAAACGGGAAAGCAGACTATTATCTAAATGGTGGCCGATTGGGAAAGGGGGAGATGCAGCGAGACCTGGGTGCCATGGTACACCAGTCATTGAAGGTAGGCATGCAGGTGCAGCAGGCAGTAAAGAAAGTGAATGGTATGTTGGCTTTCATAGCAAAAGGATTTGAGTATAGGAGCAGGGAGGTTCTACTGCAGTTGTACAGGGTCTTGGTGAGACCACAACTGGAGTATTGCGTACAGTTTTGGTCTCCAAATCTGAGGAAGGACATTATTGCCATATAGGGAGTGCAGAGAAGGTTCACCAGACTGATTCCTGGAATGTCAGGACTGTCTTATGAAGAAAGACTGGATAGACTTGGTTTATACTCTCTAGAATTTAAGAGATTGAGAGGGGATCTTATAGAAACTTACAAAATTCTTAAGGGGTTGGATAGGCTAGATGCAGGAAGATTGTTCCCGATGTTGGGGAAGTCCAGGACAAGAGGTCACAGCTTAAGGATAAGGGGGAAATCCTTGAAAACCGAGATGAGAAGAACTTTTTTCACACAGAGAGTGGTGAATCTCTGGAACTCTCTGCCACAGAGGGTAGTTGAGGCCAGTTCATTGGCTATATTTAAGAGGGAGTTAGATGTGGCCCTTGTGGCTAAGGGGATCAGAGAGTATGGAGAGAAGGCAGGTACGGGATACTGAGTTGGATGATCAGCCATGATCATGTTGAATGGCGGTGCAGGCTCGAAGGGCCGAATGGCCTACTCCTGCACCTAATTTCTATGTTTCTATGTTTAATACTTACATCCCATATTTGGGAGTACCTGGTTCTTGGGGGATTGGTATTAAAAATTCCCCTCATAAGTTTTGTTACCAGTGGGTGAGTCACAACAGAGTGACGCTCTGTCCCTTGCCATAGATAAGTTGATAGGGCACTTCTGGCTCAGTTGATGGCAATATAACTGAGCCCCTCATCATAATGGAGGCCTGCCAGATATTCCAGAACAGACGGGATGTTCATATCTCTGTAGGTGATGTTGTTTTTGTGACAGTACATCTCCCACTTCCTGATATAGACCAGATACTGTTTTTTGGTGGACTGTCTTTGGGGCGCCGAGATCATGTTCACTGTTCGGTCCGTCAGTCCCAGCTGTAGTAGTGGTGTTTTTAAACTCTACAAATTAGTAAATTCAAATGGTTATGGCATTGGTGGCTATCCCTTGTTATGGGATGAAGCAATAAATCTGGCCTATGTGGGATGGTGATACATGGTTCTAATACCATGTTTAGTACCACTGGGAACCATGGTTGATTAGGCCATCAGGTACTACCAAAATACCAGACGCAGAGTCTTGCTGTATATTCCTTAATACCCGACTGATGAGGCAGAAAGGAGGGAATGCGTAAATAAACAATTTCCCCCCAATGCAGCGAAAATGCATCTGTCGCCGCTGCCCTAGGGCCTGGTTCCCATGAAACATAATTTGATAACTGGTGATTAAGTCTGGATGCGAATAGATCGATATCTGGTGTTCCATATCGTGCTGTAATATCAGCAAATACTTTTTTATTCAACATCCATTCGGTGTTTTCATTAAATTTGCGTGACCTGGTGTCTGCCACTAAATTTAGTCTTCCTGGTAGGTAAATAGTAGATATCCAAATATCTCTCTGGGTACACCATTGCCAAATTGTATTAGCCAGATTGTCACATGATGTCGATTTGTTTCCACCCATGTGGTTGATGTATCTTACCACGGTGGTATTGTCTATCTGTAGTCTAACATGCTGGTGATATGACCCAGTACAATATGACTTTAGGTCTTAGAATGCACCCAACATTTCCGGGTAGTTTATGCACAGTGTGAGTAATAATGATGCCTCCTGAGCAGTCCATCTACCTCCACAGCTGGCGATGGAATTGGTGGCACCCCACCCAAGTGCACTGGCATCAGTTTGTAGTACCATAGAAGGGTTACTGACAATGATTGGATTGGAACAAAGCCAGATGTTATCTATCCACCATTTTAGTTCCATTTTAGCTTTGATTGGTAGCTTCATAGGTCTGTCAAAGTGACCTGCATTGATTTTGAGTGCTTGTATTTTTGCTCTCTGCAAAATTTTGGTAATGTAAAGGTCCAAATTGTGTGTCTGGAAAAGCAGCCACCATTTTGCCAATTACTTTTGCTACCAATCTGATGGATGGTTTGCTGATGTCAATTAGGTTATTGCAAGCCTCTATTAAGTCTGTTGCCTTTCCCTTAGGCAAAGTCACCGACATGTGAACTGAGTCAATGGTGAACCCCAAATAGTCCATAGTAGTGGAAGGCGTTAATTTAGATTTAACTGGATGGATAATAAATCCCAGTTTTTCAAATAACTGTTTTGTGGCTGTTACAGATTGTTTGGCCAATTCCAAAGTTTTCCCACAATAAGTATGTCATCCAGATATGCCATCTGTAGGGCTGGTTTCAAAATTTTTGTGAACAGCCTGGGGGCTGATGATAACCCATTTGGTAGTGCTTTATACTGCCAGACTGTCCCATCCAGTTGAATTTTAAGTAACATCTGTGGCCACCTCGTATAGGCACTGAATAGTAAGCATCTTTTAAATCGATGCTGGCCCTGAAGTAACCTTTGGAAATTAATTGTTTAGCAGTAACAAAGGTTTCCATTTTGAATTGAATATATTGTACAAATGTATTCAATTTGGTCAGATCTATGATGATACGACAACCACCATCTTTTTTGCTTTTGGTAAATATATTGGACACGATTTCTAATGGTTCGTGTTGGGTTTTTTCAATTACACCTTTTGCGTAAAGTCGCTCCAGTTCAGCTTGCGTCTCCGATTTTTCTTTACCAGAAAGTACGAACATTCGGTTCGGTATATGTTGAACTGGAGGGCTGTACTTGTGTATAAATTCTATTGTATATCCCTGGATACTGCTTAAAATGTAAGTATCGGTTGTTAACATGCTCCATGCATTCAGAAATGAGTGTAATCTACCCCCAACCTCCATGCTCCCTGTATTTTGTAGGGAACCAGACCCACCTACCTCCATAGTTACCAGCGGCAGGTTTACTTCTTTTTGTAAATTCTTCGCTGATGTTGATGCGCTGGTGTCTGGATTTGTGGTTTGGTTGGAGTTGGAGGTCCGCGTATCTTCCAAGAAGGCCAGCCTGGGCCATGGCCTAAAAAAGACTCATGTTTTGTATACCGGGCCTTTGAGCTTTCACCAGGCGGTCTTGCTCTACTGGTGGGTGCGTAGGGGTGTTGTCTATGGCTGTAGTGGGTTTTCTCATTCCTGCACCCCCTGCACACTTGACTTTTCTTCTGCGGACCCTTCTTCCTGGTCAGCCCAGAACTGACCTGCAGTGCTCCCCTCTGATGAGGTAGAAGCACTGTGCAGCCCTTCAAGAGGTACTGCTGTGGGTTTGCCATAGAGCCCACTGTGACCCGACTCCATCTCCCGGAGCCTGTCATGTTGGAGCAAATGCTCCACTCACCGCTCCATCCGGCTCCAGCGCTCACGGTCGCTGGCCGCCCGCGGTTGCTCAAAGTTGGACTCCTCTGAGTCCATGACTTTGATGGTTTTTTGTCTTGCCTTACCGCCCGGCCGCGGAGTGGATCTGGCCGGTGCGGAGGCGACATCAGGCACAGCTGATCCCATTATAGGTAATTCAAGTGTCGCTGGCCGCTGCTAGCCCACCAGCTTTGTCGCAGCCCGTTGGTTTCTTCACCTGTAATCAGCATGGGAAAACACAAAAAGACCGCAGCTCTTACCTGCAGGTCCTGGTTTAAATTGTCGCTACGGGGGAACATCGTTCCACCCCGCCTCCTGCCGTTATCGACTTGTCAAAAGTCAACGGCCCCATTCTGAATAGTCTCCCGCCCAGCCGTGGTGTTCTGGCCGGCGCGGGACCAAAAGTCGGCACAGCTGATCCCAGCTGCTGCTGGCTCCCGCAACTTTGCGGTCCTCCCTAGCCAGCTTCACTCGCAGCACTTGTGGACACTATTTTGTCCAGCTTCCCCCCCCCCCACCCTGTGTAAAAACAGCATGGGGACAAAACCTACCGCAGATTAAATCACTTACCTGCAGGTCGCGATTTCAAACTTACCACTGCGGGGGAACGCTCCACCCCGCCTGTCGTTTCGCAAGCGTGAAAGCGATATGACACGCATGCGTCCTGGCAGGGTTCTTCACGTAGTCACGTGACTCCGAAGTAAAATGGATATCAATCACCGAAATCGACAAAATATCGGACTGACGATTTTTGCTGAAATATTTGGGAGGCACAGCAGAGCTGCCACAGCAGCTGATAGAGCTGCTGCCTCACAACCGCAGAAACATGGGTTTAATCCTCAACTCGGGTTCTGGGTCTGTGAAGATTGCACTTCTTCCCTACAATGGTGTGGGTTTCCTCTGGATGCTCCGATTTCTTCCTACATCCTAAACATGTGTGGGTTTGTAGGATAATTGGCCTCTATGAATTGTCCATAGTACATAGGGAGTGTATGAAAAAGTGGGATATCATAGAACTAGTGTGAAAATGTTGGTCGACAAAATGTGTAGGAACTGCTGAAGCTCGTTTAAACAGAAGATAGACATAAAATGTTGGAGTAACTCAGGGGGACAGGCAGTATCTCTGGATAGAAGAAATGCGTGATGTTTCGGGTCGAGAAGAAAGTCAGAGTATGAAGAAGGGTTTCGACCCAAAACTTCACTGGTTCCTTCTATACAGAGATGCTGCCTGTCCCACTTAGTTATTCCAGCATTTTTTGTCTCGCTTTGATGAATGGTCGATGTGGACCCAGTGGGCTAAAAGGCCAGTTTCCAAGATGTATCTTTCAATCAATTCATTCAATCAATTACAGTATATTATGTCTCTGCTGTAGAATAGAACGATAAAGTAACCCTAACTTTCCTTTCGAATAGATGCATATTTTCCACGTGACTTCACAAGAGTGTTAATATTGACCTCACTTCCAAATTGCGACCGGCTTTGGCTACGTATTTCAATATGATGAATGTATACAATTTTGTTTTCTCTTTCATAGCAACTTATGTAACTGGCTTGGCCAGAAATATCAGAAGGTGAATTAAGCATAGTGTTTTTTCCAAAATCGGATTTAGCAAAAGGTCAGACCATTAGCGGCTCATGTGACATTTTCTATGGGGATGTGATAAGAGAGAAGTCTGACGTGATGGCAAGGTTGACCGACTGCAATGTTCAAAAGTTGCAAATGTCACCTAATACAAAGATGCCGCTGGAGGTGTTTTGCCATCAATGTGAGAGAGATTGCTGATATAATTGAGCTCTCAAGAGGAGGCGCGTTTTTTCCCTACCTTGTCCTGGATTATATTTTCTCGGAGTGCAAGCTTTTGCTGAAGAATTGTTCCGATGGCCGTTCTGTGTATTTTTTTTTTAAATCGCCCGACAAGTTCAGCGCTGGAGTAATTTTTAAATCAGCTTCTAAAGCCGTCAACGCCGACAACGGGGACGGATTTCACGTACGGGACAGGTAAAGGAAAGCCGTTTATTTTATGTATAAAAGTGCTCGTTAAGGTGCCTTTAATTCACATTTTACGTTGCGAAACGGTGATTGTTTTCCCCATACAAACTGGCAGTATTTTTCCTGCCGATATGGGGTTTAAATTCACCGCAACTGCAACGTTCTAAATGATCGCGTTCCAGAAAAACCCACACACAAGATGATTTAAATGGCCATTAATTTAGAGGTATAAAACATTAAATTCCTTCAATTTAGCCTATAAATCCATGACAATGAGATTTACAAATTATGTTATATTGTGAATTCTTGTGTGAATGATATTTGGACACTTAGGCTATTTAAAAATGCTTAATCTATTCTTAAGAAATTGATAGATATTTAGATCTAGTAATTTAATTTTGTAATTAGCTACAATTAGGTAACTAACTAATTATATGCTTTAATTTCAAGTCATCTAAGTAAGATTGTTTCATTTTTGTTTCAGAATGCTTCAATCTATAATAACTGAAAATATCTTTCAGTTCTCTTAATTTTTAAGAAAGTTATGGGCTTTTGACTGTCCTCGATCACAGCTTTTGAGTTAAGTCAATGGAAAAGCAATAGGGAACAAGATGCTAATTTCCGAGTATGAAAATGGCCATAACATTTTTAATACTGAAGATATGAAAGTGAATTAGGTGTCAAATTAAACTTATTTTTATGCTTTATCTGATGGGATAAATTACAGACTTGATTTTTTAAATCTCAACATTTTGTAACATTGCTAATAGAACAGTACAGCACAGGAGCATGCCCTTTGGCCTGTGCCAATCATGATGCCAAGAGCAACTCGTATCCATACCTCTCCATTCCCTGCATATCTATGTGCCTATCCAAATGTTTCTTAAATGCCACTGTCGTATCTGACTCCACCACCACCTCTGACAGGGTGTTCCAGGAACCCACCATCCTCTGCGTAGAAAACCTGCTCCTCACATCTCCTTTACACTATGACCCTCTCACCTTAAAGCCATGACCTCTAGTATTTGATATTTCCATCCTGTGGGAAAGGTTTAGACTGCCTACCCTATCTATATTGCTCATAATTTGACATTTTTATATACTTCTATCAGTAAGTAGGTGGGCCTGAAGAAAAAGTTCAAGACCCAAAACGCTGCCTGTTCATTTCTATTCGGAGATGCTGCTTGACACACTGAGTTCATCCAGCAGTTTTTTTTTTTTGCTGAAGAGTCCAGCAGCCGCAGTCTTTTGAATCAACATGGCCATGTTGAGTCTTGCAGCTGATTTCCCATCATGTTTTGTGAGTGGGCATCACACCAGTTGAGAAACTGAAGACATGCAACCTGGATATCTGCATTAAATTGCTGCATTCGCAGCTGCTGACATTGCACTGGCTATATCTCCAACACAACTCCTGTCCCATCAACACATTCTCAGTCTCTCAAGATTAAGATCAGGACCACGTATTATTTTCCTTTCCTCATAGACATTGAGCTATACAGCATGGAAACAGGCCTTTCAACCCACCTTATCCATGCTGACCAAGTTGGCATTCTGGGCTAGTTTCATTTGCCTGATTTGGCCCATAGCACGCTAAACACTCCCCATCTATATATCTGTTCAATTTTCTTTTGAAATTAATTATTGTATCTGCTTCTATCTTCCTCAGGCAGCTCATTCCAGATACAGATTACTGATAAACATTGCAGCAGGCGTATACTTGCCCTATATTTGAGATAACTGCCAGTCTTGGACTGATCAGTCAAAATTGATAACACTTAATCATTCTCATTTTCCAATGAGGCAATACAGAAATCAGAAAGCATAGGCAGGTTTGTTATTGACATGTGTACCAAGGTACAGTAAAAAGCATTGTTCCACATGCTATGCAATCAAATCAGATGATACTACACATGAATATAATCAAACCAAACTCAGGTATAGGAGAGTGAAGGGAAAGATGGATAATGCAGAATATGTGTTTGTGATCAAAGAGTATCTTCCTCATTCAAGAATGTTGTTAGGAAGAGAATGTTGATATTTCATCACAACAGAAAATGGCGAACACCAACTTCAGAAACATTAAACTCTTAGCAATAATGTTCAGTCATGGATAGACATTTTTAGTTTGAAAGCACAGAGAAAGAAGATATGAATCAAGGGTCAATTGTGTTTAAATGTTATTTGTACTGGCAACTGACTAATGAAATTCTCACATGCTGCAGCTTAACTAGCTTGTTAACACAAAAGCTCACAACTAAATTAGCAACAATCATTACTTCAATAAATTAATAATCAGTATACTCAATAACTATAGAGTAATTGAGTCACTCAGCAAGGGCCTGCTGGGCCAACTTACCCATGACAACCAAAATATCCCTTCTACATTAGTCCAACTGTCTATATCCCTCTAAACCTTTCATATCCATTCAACTGTCCAAAAGTATTTGAAAAGTTGTTATAGTACCTGCCTCAACTACCTCCTCTGGCAACTCGTTCCATATATCCACCACCCTCTGTGTGAAAAGGTTGCCCATGAGGTTCATATTTAAACTTTCCTCTCTCACTTTAAATGTATAACCTCTGGTTCTTGATCCCATACCCTACCCTGGGTAAAAGATTCTGTGCATTTACCCTATCCATTACCCTCATGATCTTATATACCTCTATAAGATGACCCCCCTCATCTTCCTGTGGTCCAAAGAATAAAGTACTAGCCTGCCCAACTCCTCCCTATAGCTCAGGCTCTTAAATCCTGGCCAGATCCATGTAAATGTTCATTGACCTCTTTACAGGTTACCGACATCTTTCCTATAGCAGGGTGACGAAAACTGAACACAATACTCCAAATGCAGCCTCGCCAATCCTAACATCTATGCTCAATAACCATGCTATCTACCTGTGACACCACTTTCAAGGATCTATGTATCTGCACACCTGGATTGTGCTGCTCTGCAATGTACCAGAGGGACTTGCCAGTCAATGTGAAGATCCTGCCGTCGTTTGACTTTCCAAATCGCAACACCTCGCAGTTAACTGCATTAAACTCCATTAACTATTTCTCAGTCCATTTGCTCAAATGATCAAATTCTAGCTGTAATTTTTGATAACCATTTTTGCTATCTATGATAGCACCCACTTTTGTGTCATCTGCAAACTTACTAATCTTGTCTTCTACATTCTCATCCAATTATAAGTTTGTAAAACCGATGTCGTAGTGTACCAAAGTCCATAGCAGATCATAGTACACACAAGTATCTGCAGATGCTCGTAAAAAAAAAAAGGCCCATGCTGTGATAACTCAACAGGTCGATGTAGCATCTCTAGAGGACATGGATAGACAACATTTCAGTTTGTGACCCTTCTTCAGACTGTTCTTGAACCTGGTGGTCATGGTTTTGAAGCCCCTTCTTGTCAATGATAGTAGTGAGACAAGAGTATGGTCAGGGTGGTGTGGTCTGTACTTGAGATAGACTGAGTTGGATCTAACAAAGCCTTGTGCTCTGTCTCAATGAGGAAGATATGTTGTGCTGCGATCTCTTGATTACCCAGATGCTAGAGGTATCTGTGGTCATGGGGGCGCAGCGGTGGAGTTGCAGCCTTCCAGCAAATGCAGCACTGAAGACCCGGGTTCGACCCGATTACGGGTGCTGTCTTTACGGAGTTTCCCCGTGACCTGCCGTTCTCCCCGTGACCTGCGTGGGTTTTCTCCGAGATCTTCGGTTTCCTCCCACACTCCAAAGATGTACAGGTTTGTAAGTTCATTGGCTTGGTAAATGTAAAAAATCTCCCTATTGGGTGTAGGATAGTGTGAATGTGTGGAGGTCGCTGGTCGGCGTGGATCTGGTGGGCCGAAGGCCCTGTTTCAGCATTGTATCTCTAAACTAAACTAAGCTACAAAAAAGTAATTGGTGAGCTGTAAAATCTCCACAGCTGCACATTTATCACGTATGCTTCATGCAATGAGTGAGAGTCAGCAGTGTTTACTTTCTGATTAAAAATATAAAAACTAATTACAACATTCCATCGTACTTTCATTTTCATAAACATCTCCCTTGGATTTCTTTTCGTTAGAATATTGTTCTGTACTTCACAATTGATAAACATATCCTTGGGATTTGAGAATAATGGGAGGGATGTGGGTTATTTTAAGCTGGTCATTCCCTTGATCTTGACATTTTGGGACAAATTAATGATCCAGAATTATCTTGGACAAATGTTTTCATTACTTGCAGAAAAGGAGAAATAAATGTAAATTTATGATTTTAATGAGTGCGAGGTAATTTATGATCATTCTAATTCTCTCGTGCTCAGTTTGCTGTCCTCGACTTGAAATCATGTATGAATTGAATGGACCATTATACATGTCTCCCAATTTGCAATTCCATTTGGAAATCAGAATTAAAAAATATTGGCCAGTTGAATCAATGTCTCTCATTTATTATTATATCCCAAATCAAAATTGAACTTTGTAGATTTAGATTAGTTGTAGTCCCATGACGGTATTAAATCCTGCAGTGTAATAAATGTATTGCCATTACTTATGTGAATTTACATGTATTCGGGAGATGAATGTCAGACTAATTTACTGGAGGGTTGGCCTTTTTTTTGCGCAAGGAGAAATAGACTGATGGTACTTTTGTCACAAATCAAATAGGGAGATATTTTGTAAGATGATTATTTGCTTACGATACACAAGCAAACAATGAAGATAAGAATATCCTGAAAAAACAATCTGGATTGGTTGACTTTAAGAATGATTGTCACTGTATATCACTGAGGTTTTTGAAAGCAATTGCCAACTAGATGTGTTAAATAAATGGGGCTGTGGTATTTTACACATAGAATGAGGAGCAGTTAAAGTCTATTCAGGTCTATTCAGTGATGAGTGAACTTCTTCGGTTTGTTTGGAAATCTCACAGGCTACAGAGTTCATAAACAGCATCATATTTTCCATGGTTTTATCCTGAGAGATGACAGAGACAAGACAATTTCATTGGAGTGTGTCCATTAAGGAAAGTTGTTCATTAGATAAATCAGTGCAAAACCTAACAGAAAATAGATGAGGAGGAATTTATTTAGTCAGGGGGTGGTGAATCTGTGGAATGCATTGCCATAGAAGGCTGTGGAGTCCAAGTCAATGGCTATTTTTAAGACGGAGATTGACAGATTCTTGATTAGTAAGGGTGTCAGGGGTTATGGTGAGAAGGCAAGAAAATGGGGTTGAGAGGGAAAGATAGATCAGCCATGATTGAATAGTGGGGTAGATTTGAAGGGCTGAATGGCCTAATTCTGCTCCTAGACCATATGAAGTTATTTGTGTGAATTACACTACAAAATGATCCCACCACCAGTCACATCTGCTGCCCAGCCTTTCTGATTTCCATAAGGGGCCTCTCTCTGTGACTCCCTGGTTCACTCATCCTTCTCCATCCTCATCCCTTCCCCTTCCCAGGCACTTTTCCCTACAACCGGATAAGGTGTAACATGTGCCCTTACACCTCTAGCCTCATCTCCATCCAGGGACCTTAACAACCATTCATTCCAGGTGTGGCAGAGATTCACCTGCTCCTCCTCCAACCTCATTTATTGTATTTGGTGTTCTCAATGTGGCTTCCTTTACTTTACCGAGACGCAGTCTAGGCAAGTACTTTGCCGAGCATCTGCATCCTGTCCACTGCGATCATCTGGATCTCTTGGTTGTCATCAATTTTATTTTCCCATTCCCACATTGACCTGCCTGTTCTCGGCTTCCTCGACTGGCAGCACAAACTAGAGAGAATGCACCTCATACTCTGCTTGGGTAGTCAACAACCAATGTATCTCCAGTTTCAAGTAACCCTCACGCCCACTGTCCATTTCTCTTTCTTCCTATCTAAGCTAGTCCCCCCAACACATTGGCCTTCTTCCCATGATATTCCTCATCTCCTTTCCTTTCCCTTACTTACCCCATCTGCCAATCACCTACAATCCAGACCTGCTGGGTGCACTCCCTACCCTCCCACACTCACCCCTCCACTCTCAATCACTATCCCTCTATCACTTTATCATTCCCTCAATCTACTTTCTCTTGCTCTTTTACACTTGATCACTATCATTCTCATTCTCTTACTGTCACCCTCCCTCTCTTACTGTCACCCTCCCTCTCTGTATCACTCTATTACTTCCACATTCTCTCATTCTTTCTCTATCACTATCAATTTCTCATTCCCCCATTCTGTCATCTTTTCTCTATCACTCAATCACTTTATTCTTCACAATCTGTCACCCTGTCATTCTCTATCCCATCTGTTCTTCTCCCTCTTTATTTGGTTCCATAGAAACATAGAAACATAGAAACATAGAAATTAGGTGCAGGAGTAGGCCATTCGGCCCTTCGAGCCTGCACCGCCATTCAATATGATCATGGCTGATCATCCAACTCAGTATCCCGTACCTGCCTTCTCTCCATACCCCCTGATCCCCTTAGCCACAAGGGCCACATCTAACTCCCTCTTAAATATAGCCAATGAAGTGGCCTCAACTACCCTCTGTGGCAGAGAGTTCCAGAGATTCACCACTCTCTGCGTGAAAAAAGTTCTTCTCATCTCGGTTTTAAAGGATTTCCCCTTATCCTTAAGCTGTGACCCCTTGTCCTGGACTTCCCCAACATCGGGAACAATCTTCCTGCATCTAGCCTGTCCAACCCCTTAAGAATTTTGTAAGTTTCTATAAGATCCCCTCTCAATCTTCTAAATTCTAGAGAGTATAAACCAAGTCTATCCAGTCTTTCTTCATAAGACAGTCCTGACATCCCAGGAATCAGTCTGGTGAACCGTCTCTGCACTCCCTCTATGGCAATAATGTCCTTCCTCAGATTTGGAGACCAAAACTGTACGCAATACTCCAGGTGTTCTCACCAAGACCCTGTACAACTGCAGTAGAACCTCCCTGCTCCTAGACTCAAATCCTTTTGCAATGAAAGCTAACATACCATTCGCTTTCTTTACTGCCTGCTGCACCTGCATGCCTACCTTCAATGACTGGTGTACCATGACACCCAGGTCATAGCTGCATCTCCCCCTTTCCCAATCGGCCACCATTTAGATAATAGTCTGCTTTCCTGTTTTTGCCACCAAAATGGATAACCTCACATTTATCCACATTATACTGCATCTGCCAAACATTTGCCCACTCACCCAGCCTATCCAAGTCACCCTGCAGTCTCCTAGCATCCTCCTCACAGCTAACACTGCCCCCCAGCTTAGTGTCATCCGCAAACTTGGAGATATTGCCTTCAATTCCCTCATCCAGATCATTAATATATATTGTAAATAGCTGGGGTCCCAGTACTGAGCCTTGGGGTACCCCACTAGTCACTGCCTGCCATTGTGAAAAGGACCCGTTTACTCCTACTCTTTGCTTCCTGTTTGCCAGCCAGTTCTCTATCCACATCAATACTGAACCCCCAATGCCTTGTGCTTTAAGTTTGTATACTAATTTTTTATGTGGGACCTTGTCGAAAGCCTTCTGGAAGTCCAGATACACCACATCCACTGGTTCTCCCCTATCCACGCTACTAGTTACATCCTCGAAAAATTCTATAAGATTCGTCAGACATGATTTACCTTTCGTAAATCCATGCTGACTTTGTCCAATGATTTCACCACTTTCCAAATGTGCTGCTATCCCATCTTTAATAACTGACTCTAGCAGTTTCCCCACTACCGATGTTAGACTAACTGGTCTGTAATTCCCCATTTTCTCTCTCCTCCCTTCTTAAAAAGTGGGGTTACTTTTGCTACCCGCCAATCTTCAGGAACTACTCCAGAATCTAAAGAGTTTTGAAAGATTATTACTAATGCATCCACTATTTCTGGAGCTACTTCCTTAAGTACTCTGGGATGCAGCCTATCTGGCCCTGGGGATTTATCGGCCTTTAATCCATTCAATTTACCCAACACCACTTCCCGGCTAACCTGGATTTCACTCAATTCCTCCAACTCCTTTGACCCGCGGTCCCCTGCTATTTCCGGCAAATTATTTATGTCTCCCTTAGTGAAGACGGAACCAAAGTAGTTATTCAATTGGTCCGCCATATCCTTGTTCCCCATGATCAACTCCCCTGTTTCTGACTGCAAGGGACCTACATTTGTTTTAACTAATCTCTTTCTTTTCACATATCTATAAAAACTTTTGCAGTCAGTTTTTATGTTCCCTGCCAGTTTTCTTTCATAATCTATTTTTCCTTTCCTAATTAAGCCCTTTGTCCTCGTCTGCTGGTCTTTGAATTTCTCCCAGTCCTCCGGTATGCTGCTTTTTCTGGCTAATTTGTACGCATCATCCTTCGCTTTGATACTATCCCTGATTTCCCTTGTTATCCATGGATGTACTACCTTCCCTGATTTATTCTTTTGCCAAACTGGGATGAACAATTTTTGTAGTTCATCCATGCAGTCTTTAAATGTCTTCCATTGCATATCCACCGTCATCCCTTTTAGAATTAATTGCCAGTCAATCTTGGCCAATTCACATCTCATACCCTCAAAGTTACCTTTCTTTAAGTTCAGAACCATTGTTTCTGAATTAACAATATTACTCTCCATCCTTACTGTTCACTCCATACCTCCACTGTTCACCTTACTTCCCTGACAGATTTTTTCTCTCCGCTTATCCGCTTATCACCTCCCAGCCTCCGTCATCTCCCTTCCCTCCCCCACCTTATTTACCAATCAACTCTTTCCCACTTCTGTCCACCTATTGTTTGCTAACTCTTGCTCCACTCTCTCCCCCTATCTTTCTATTATGGCTCATTTTCCTTCTACTCTTTACCCAAGATGTTGACTGTCCATCTGCCTCCACAGATGCTGCCTGAATTCCTCCAGAAGCTCTCCTCTTTTTTTGGCTCCAGATTCCATCATCTGCTGTCTCTTGAGCCTTCTGACTTATCCTGTAGTTGCAGGAACCAGTTAATAGGGCGATTATATATCAGGAACTTATGGCAGATTCCCAGCATCTGGTTATTTTTTGGACCTCTTGCAGCAGGTTGCAGCTGAGTGTTCTGTAAAACTTTGTTTGTTGTGGAAAATTATAAGTGTAGATTCCTCTTCAATCTTAGTCTATATTTTGTACTACCTCTCCCCACAGGGCCTGAACAAAGATGTTTCATCTCATCTTCCCTCCGCAGCCTGGTGTCTGAGTAATAATGTCTGAATTATATTCTAGGTGGACAAATGCAATTTCCAGTAGATGCAATTGGTTCACTTCAATAAAATTTTCGCAGAGAAGACGGTTTCAAGGGAATTACACTTTTGCAATGGTGTTCTTTTCAGGTGGGTAAATAAAAACTTCAGAAACTTCTTTGGTTGTTTTGGTTTAGTTTATTTTTTTGTTACATGTAAAATATATTTATAAGACACATGGGCAACACATGGATGGAAAGTTTTAGGGGGATATGGTACGATGTGGACAAGTGGGATTAACTTAGATGGGGGCATCTTGGTCAGCTAGGATGAATTTAGTCAAAGGGCCTGTTTCTGTTCTGTATGATTCTGCTCTATACCATACATAGTGGAAAGCTTTTTCTGCAAACTATCCATGAGTACAGTAGGTCCTCTTCTGGAACAATACATAGAGAGTCTCCATGTTCTGACACCATCTTGCAAGTCTCTGAAATGACTACTCCAAGCAGCTTCTCTTCATTCATACACATTTTCTTAACACAAGTTTTATTTATTTGTAGAACTGAAGAACTCTTTCTGAGAGCTTTATTTGTAATATTAAATTAAATTAAATTTTAAAAGCTTTATTTTTTTATATTTTATATGTTTTAATATTCACTATCACTTTATCCTTCCTTTGCTCTGTCACTTTCTCTCTATATCACTATCATTTTCACGTTCCCTCTTTCACTCTCTCATTTTCTTGTTTCCTTAGTTACTCTTTTTCTTCTTCAAAGACTTTATTCAGCACAAACGCATAATACATCACATCAAAAACACATTCAGAGGATACAATACATCAAGTAATCATTGTAGTACAATGCTATATTAATTATTTACAATACTCTCAACCCCACGCGGTGACCAGCACCCATGGAAGGCCTCCAGAGTCCCCGTAGACACCGCGTGTTCCCTCTCCAAGGACACGCGTGCACGGACGTAGGCCCGGAAGAGGGGCAGGCAGCCGACTCTGGCATGACCATCAACCGCCTGCTGCCTGGACCTGCGAATGGCCATCTTGGCCAGGCACAGAAGCAAACCGACAAGGAGGTCCCACCCCCCCGATCAGCTCTCCCCACTCCCTGCCTTGTGTTCAAACACTAGAATCGTGGGACTAAAATGCAACAAAAACTTGAGGAACAACCCCTTCAGATATTGGTACAGGGGCAATAGCCTCTTACACTCCATATACGCGTGGAACACGGTCTCTTCCTCACTGCAGAAAATACAGGCGGCCAGCGAGCCCGTGAACCGACTCAAAAGTTTATCACATGCCACCGCTCTATGCACACTCTGCACCGCAGGTCCCCAACATAAAGGGGGATGACTCCCTTGTAGAGAGACCCCCACTGGGGACCGTCCCTGCCTTCAGTTGGTAACACAGGCCGCCAAGGTGTGTCCGGATGGAAGATGAAGGCAAGGAGGTGCAGAATGTGCAGGGGTATTCTGTACAGTATGCATCTCTTCGCATCACGAAACAGCACGCTGGGCATCTCGGAAAAGCGGCTCAAGTTGTGTGGAGCCGGCACCGGAGAAATATCCCAGAGCTTAGGCCCGATGAGCAAATCCGACGAAGCGGAGGTAAGCTGAGTCAGAACCACTCTAAGCACATGGCTCTCCTCGACACCCGCCATGGCAGGGTGAGGACCGGCCACTCCCGCAGCCACAACACCACCCTCCCCCTGTGGAGCAACACGCTAGCTGAAAACAACCAAATTCCTCACCCTAGCACATCACAATAGAAACTAGGCAAACCCTGTAAGGCGGGTCGACTGATGCCCGCAACTGGGAGCCGCAAAACCCCCCTTAGGTTACGACCTTGACGGAAAAAATACGTGGCCTGAGCGTGCCATCTGGGGGGGGTTCTCCGCATACATATACCTCCGCAGAATCCTGAGACGGAGAGCCACCACCTGGGTATGCACGCATACCAAGGACTGGCCATCCTCCTCTAACGGGAGACTCAGGACCACTGCGGAAACCCAGTGCTTCCTATTTCCCCAAAAGAAATCCACCAGCTTCTTCTGGAAAACAGTTGCAAAGATAGAAGGCGGGACAGGAGTAGCCAGCCGGTACCATAACATGGAGGCCACCAGCTGGTTTATGACCAGCACCCTCCTCTGAAAAGAAAGAACTCCATGCAGGCCTGACCAGCGCCCCAGCTGGGCGATGACTTTCATCTTCAGCCAGTTCGCCGGCCAAGCATCCTCAGTGGAACTCAGGTACACCCCCAAATAGAGGAGGTGCGTGTTGCTTCACGCAAACAATGTCATCTCCTCCGGCAGGGAGTCTACCTGCCACTGACCCACTAAAAGTCCAAAGCACTTGCTCCAATTAATCCTGGCAGATGATGCAGCCGAGAAAATCTTCTGGCAGTCACGCATCCTCCGCAGGTTACCAGGGTCAGTGAACATAAGGAGTACATCATCGGTATAAGCCGAAAGAACCACCTCCACCCCCGGACCTGGTAGAGCCAGGCCTGTCAACCTCCTCCGAAGAAGACACAGGAATGGCTGCACACAGATCGAGTACAACTGACCCGACATGCAGCACCCCTGTCGAACCCCCCTCCCGAAATAAATGGGAGCCAACAACACACCATTAACCTTCACTATGACATTCCACTGCAGCGTACAAAAGCCGGACCCGGGCTACAAAATGCGGTCCAAATCCAAACGTTTGCAACGTCCCGAAGAGGTAGTCATGCTCTAACCTGTCAAAAGCCTTCTGCTGATCAAGAGACAGAAAGACAGCTGACTGACCAGTATCCTGAGATAGATGAATCAGGTCCCTAACCAGGTGGATGTTATCCTGAATGGACCAGCCAGGGACTGAATAGGACTGGTCAGGATGAATCAGTTGAGATAGCATGGAGCCCAGGCGATTTGCCATTGAGTTTGAAAAGACGTTGTATTCTGTACAGAGGAGAGAGACCAGACGCCAGTTCTTCAACAAGCGGAGTTCGCCCTTCTTGGGCAGCAAGACGACAACTGCCCTATGCCATGAGAGGGGCATCTCCCCAGTCGCCAGGCTCTCCCCCAGAACCTTCATGTAATCACCCCCCAGGATATCCCAGAAGGCTCTAACAAATTCTACCGTCAACCCATCCAGCCCGGGGGACTTACCCCTCCTGAGCTGGTGCAGGGCACGAGTCAACTCCTCCAATGATAAGGGGTCATCAAGAAGATCAGACACCTCCCTATCTACAGTCGGTAGACCCTCCCACAGGACCCGCTGAGCCTCCCTGCTGAATCCATCTGCGGAGAACAGGGACCCATAAAAGGACCGGACTAAAGCACTGATCCTCCCTGGATCTGTGACAGAGGAGCCATCATCCACGAGCAGCTCTACGAGCTGTTTGCGGGCTCCCCACCCTTTCTCCAGAGAGAAAAAGAAAGGTGACGCATGGTCCAGATCGTGCAACATCTCGACCCACGACCTCACATAAGCGTCACGAGATCGCTCAAGTAGCAGGTTCTTCAAGGCTTCCTTCTTCTCCTGAAACTCTCCCCATTCACAGGAGTCCTCACCAATCTGACCCAGGCAAGACTCTGCGTTGAGTAGCTCCCTCTCAAGCCTCTCGACAGCTGAGTCCCGCCTTCCGGCAGACCCCCCATGAGTATTCCTTTCAAAGGAAATGGATGTGAGCTTTCCCATCTCACCACTGCCGAAGGAAGAGAAGCTCCTCTGCTTCTCTCTCCACTTCACCCAAAACCGACTGAATGAATCCCGGAAACAGCGGTCCTCCAGCAGCCGGTATTAAAATGCCAGTACGCGGACCCTGCCCGTGTGCGTGCTGGATTAAAGTCCACACGCACCAGACAGTGGTCCGAGCAAGGCACCAGCCGCATTGAGGCCGCTGAGACACGGGAGACATACGCACCGGAGATGTACCTGCAATCGATGCGGGACCACCCCCCTCAGACCTCCGCAAAAAAGCATTGGAATCAGGGTGGAGGTTCCGCCATGCATCAACCAGCTCACAGGAATCAATCAAATCTCAGAGCTTCTTCACTACAGCAGGGATACATTGAGTACCAGAGCAATCTCGCACCTCAAGTGTGCAATTGAAATCCCCCCAAAGGAAGACACACTCTCCGCTATCAATAGTGCTCAACAGAGCAGTCACCTCCTGAAGTAGGCAGGCAGGCAGGCAGGTCTGCATCGTGCCGGTGCTGGGGGCATACACATTAATGAAATGCAACGGCATGCCATCCAGGCTCACGGCCAGATGGAGAAAAAGACCTGGCACAACTTCCTGCGCCTTCAGGATCTCTGGCTGAAAAGTCGGGGCCAACAGATAAGCCACCCCACTCGAATTTGTGCTGAGGTGGCACATGTAGACCCACCCCCCTTCCCACTCCAGTCGCCAGGTGGGTTAATCCCTGACAACAGTATGCGTCTTTTGCAGAAAACTCACTGCATATTTCCCCTCTCTGAGGACTGATAGATGATGAAATCTACGAAAGCTCCCCTCTACTACCATTTAAATTTAAAGTAGCAACTATGAATGTGCAAACACACCAGGATGTGTTCCTCACACTCCTCTCGAACTCGGATACTTTTCTCACTGAGGAACTTCAAAAAGTCTCCAAACTGAAGCTTCACAGACTCAGGAAGATCACTGTCTTTGCTGCCAAGGATAATATCAAGTGGCTTGATAAATTCCGACAGATTTGTCCACCATCTCCGCGCTGCTTCAATTTTAATCCTAACACCCCTGTTTATTTTTTAAAAGTCCCGAATCTCACAGATAATGACCGCTCGAGACACGGCCTTGGAGTCCGGGAACTCCGCCAACCCACTCACACCTGGAGCAGCATCCTCCCCTATACTGCGCTCAAGATTGTCAGAGTTCAAAGGTCATTGTCAGCTCCCTGAAAGCTCACTCACCCCACTGCACAAGCCGGCCCCATCACTCTCCTCTTCCTCCAGCATGACTCCACCCCCAGGATCAATGCCGAGGGAGGCTCCCGATACCCCTGTCAGCAATGAGCTGTCCGGTGAAAGGCCAGGCTCCAGCACTCTCCCACCAGCCACCACTTCTGGGCCTGGGGAAGAAAAAACAACAGGCATCCCCAGGCCCGTGGTGCGCAGGCACCCCCAGAATCTGAAAGCGGGTCACAACCCGAAACAGCCCCGACCCCCACAGCATCCAGAGTACCCGCTCCACTGGCAACACCCAGATAGTCTCCACTCTCCACCACCAGGGGAGCAAACTCACCAAGACCCACTGAAAGAGCTGGTGTTTTTGGAATCTCCCCTACTACCTCAGCCGGTGAGGCAGCACACCCCACAGCACCTCCACTGGCTCTAATGAGGAGCACAGACTGGAACATTGGACCTCCCGAGCCTCCCCCTTCGAGCTGACTCTGCTCATCCCTCATCCCAGGGGACACATTTCCAGGGGAGCCAACCTCAACAACTGGTGTGCCAACACCCTCAGAAGGCCTCTGAAACAAGGGGACCTCCTCCGACCCAGAGGACACATTCCCAGGGGAGCTAACCTCAACATTCGGTGAGATAACACCCTCGGAAGGCTCCTGAGATTAGGAGACAACCACCGGCCCAGAGGCCACAATTCCAGGGGAGTCAACCCCAGCGACTGGTCAGATAACACCGGCAAAAGGTCCCAGAAACAGAGGCCCAACCTCCGGCCCAGAAGACACCAATTCATGTCCACCATCCTCATCAGGGGTGGAAGGTCTCAAAGTAGGCGTCCTCCTTACTTTGGACCCACGACATTGCTCTCCCTCTCCGGTCCCATGCCTTCTTTTAGTCCCGCTGGCATGCGGCGGTATGGTGATCTCCATAAAGGAAGGGTCCTCCGCCTCCACACTACCCGCTGCCTCTTTTCCACCCCCACATTTTACCTCCCCTGCCCCTTCTGAACCTCCTCAGCTCCTTGCTGAGCCACACCACGTGCATCCTGGACCTCACTGGGACCACCAGGCACCCCTTGGGTGGGCTCAGGTCTAGGCAAGGGCCCATCCGCTTACGCTTGACTTGCTTGGAGGAGCTTGTACTTCTTCATAGACATCTTCTTCCCCTGCGCCTCACCATCAACCACCACCACAGGTTCAGGACGTAGGGGGCGGGGGCTATCACTGCCCCGGGTCGCTGGTTCTCCCCTATCCACTCTACTAGTTACATCCTCGAAAAATTCTATAAGATTCGTCAGACCTGATTTACCTTTCGTAAATCCATGCTGACTTTGTCCAATGATTTCACCACTTTCCAAATGTGCTGCTATCCCATCTTTAATAACTGACTCTAGCAGTTTCCCCACTACCAATGTTAGACTAACTGGTCTTTAATTCCCCGTTTTCTCTCTCCCTCCCTTCTTAAAAAGTGGTGTTACATTAGCTACCCTCCAATCCTCAGGAACTACTGCAGAATCTAAAGAGTTTTGAAAAATTATCACTAATGCATCCACTATTTATGGAGCTACTTCCTTAAGTACTCTGGGATGCAGCCTATCTGGCCCTGGGGATTTATCGGCCTTTAATCCATTTAATTTACCCAACACCACTTCCCGACTAAACTGAATTTCACTCAGTTCCTCCATCTCCTTTGACCCGCGGTCCCCTGCTATTTCCGGCAGATTATTTATGTCTTCCTTGACTGCTAACTAACCCTTCCTCATTACTCAATACCCAGTCTAGAATAGCCTGCTCTCTCATTGGTTCCTCTACATGTTGGTTTAGAAAACTATCCCGCATACATTCTAAGAAATCCTCTTCCTCAGCACCCTTGCCAATTTGATTCACCCAATCTATATGTAGATTGAAGTCACCCATTATAACTGTTTTACCTTTGTTGCATGCATTTCTAATTTCCTGTTTGATGCCATCCCCAACTTCACTACTACTGTTCGGTGGCCTGTACACAACACCCACTGGAGTTTTCTGCCCCTTAGTGTTTTGTAGCTCTACCCATACCGATTCCACATCCTCCAAGCTAATGTCCTTCCTTTCCATTGCGTTAATCTCTCTAACCAGCAACGCTACCCCACCTCATTTACCTTTCTGTCTATCCCTCCTGAATATTGAATATCCCTGGATGTTTAGCTCCCAGCCTTGGTCACCCTGGAGCCATGTCTCCGTGATCCCAACTATATCATAATCATTAATAGCTATCTGCACATTCAACTCATCCACCTTATTACGAATGCTCCTTGCACTGAGACACAAAGCCTTCAGGCTTGTTTTTACAACGCTGTTACCCCTTTTACAATTATGTTGAAAAGTGGCCCTTTTTGATTTTTGCCCTGGATTTGTCTGCCTGCCACTTTTACTTTTCACCTTGCTACCTATTGCTTCCACCCCCATTTTACACCCCTCTGTCTCTCTGCTCACCCATTTAAGAACCCCACCACATCTTATTCTCTGTTTATTATTGTTTTCTTCTTTCCCCCCTACATGTTGGGTCTGAGTGCTTTCCTTCTCTGCCTCCTGCCTCACACACTGTCTACTAGCTTTCTCTATTTGAGTCCCTCCCCCCAACCGTTCTAGTTTAAAGTCTCCCCAGTAGCCTTTGCAAATCTCCCTGCCAGGATATTGGTCCCCCTTGGGTTCAAGTGCAACCCATCCTTTTTGTACAGGTCGCACCTTCCACAAAAGAGGTCCCAATGATCCAGAAATTTGAATCCCTGCCCTCTGCACCAGTCCTTCAGCCACGCATTTATCCTCCACCTCGCTCCATTCCTACTCTCACTGTCGCGTGGCACAGGCAGTAATCCCGAGATTGTTACCTTTGCGGTCCTTCTCTTTAACTCCCCTCCTAACTCCCTAAATTCTCCTTTCAGGACCTCTTCTCTTTTTCTACCTATGTCATTGGTACCTATATGCACCACAACCTCGGGCTCCTCTCCCTCCCATTTCAGGATATTTTAGACACGTTCAGACACATCCCAGACCCTGGCACCAGGGAGGCAAACTATCATCCGGGTCTCCAGACTGCGTCCACAGAATCACCCGTCTGACCCCCTAACTAGAGAGTCCCCTATTACTAATGCCCTCCTCTTCTTTTCCTTACCGTTCTGAGCAACAGGACCGGTCTCTGTACCGGAGGCCCGGTCACTGGTAGGCTGTCCCCCCCAACAGTACTCAAACAGGAGTACTTATTGTCAAGGTGTACAGCCACCAGGGTACTCTCTAGTCCCTGCCTGTGCCCCTTGCCTCTCCCAACCGTGACCCACTTGCCTGCCTCCTGTGGTCTTGGAGTGACCACCTCCCTGTAACTCCTCTCAATGACTTCCTCGCTCTCCTTGACCAGACGGAGGTCATCGAGCTGCTGCTCCTGGTTCCTAATATGGTCCCTTAGGAGCCCCATCTCGACGCACCTGGCGCAGATGTGGACGTCTGTAAGGCTGTCAGACTCCTTGACTTCCCACATCTGACATCCAGAACAGTAAACTGCCCTGGCCCTCATACTGCCCTCTTACCTAGGATACTATACCAAACAAACTGCCACAATACAATCAGCAGGGATCTGACTCCCAATCAGCTGCTCCCTCTTGTCAGCTTCCACCAATCAGCGGCTTCCTCAAGCCCACTTGTTTTTGAAGTGCGAATGGAACTTGGAACATTGCAGATTTGGGTTCCTACCTCCGCGACCTCTCCAACGGCTCTTGGGCCTCTGTAAGCAACAAGCCCCGCGCTCGGGTTTTATCCATACCGCTCAGGTGTAGCTTCTCCCTCCGCGACCTCTCCAACGGCTCCCGTGCCTCTGTCTTCAATTTTATCCAGCATCTGCAGTTCTTACTCATACACTTAGTTTAGTTTTGTTTAGTTAAGAGATACAACATGGAAACAGGCTCTTTGGTCCACTGAACTAGTGCATGGGTGGTCCACCGACCAATGATCACCCGTACACTAGTTCTATCCTACATACTAGGGACAATTTACAGAAGCCAATTAACCTACAAACCTGCATGTTTTTGGAATGTGGAAGGAAACTACAAGACACAGAGAAAACCCATGTTGTCATAGGGAGAACGTACAAACACCGGACAGCACCCATGGTAAGGATCCAACCCTAGCGGTGTATGGCAGCAAATCTACCACTGCACCTCAGGCATTGACACTTGCAATTAGCTTATGATGACAGAACCATAGGAAATAATTTGCCAGTGAATTGGCAGATGTATATCAATCCATTGCAATGAAATCGGACATAGCCATTTCAGTTTATGTTAAGGTCTAAACATCTGAAATGCTTCATAAGCACATTGAATATTATCCCCACAAAATGGTGAGTCGGTGAAACCTGAAACTTCATCACTCACTTCATGGGAAATTGGGATAAACTTTAGGGTTACCTCATTGCACAAATTATCGTGGAATTAGGCCATTCGGCCCATCAAATTTACTCTGCCATTTAATCATGGCTGATATTTGCTTCCTAATCCCATTTTCCTGCCTTCTCCCCATAACCCTTGACACCTATTTTACTCAAGAATTTGTCGATCTGTACCTTTAAAATATCTACTGGTTTGGCCTCCACAACCCTCTGTGGCAATGAGTTTGACAGATTAACTACCCTCTGACTAAAGAAGTTCCTCCTCACCTCCTTTCTATAATTTACGGTTATGTAACCTTCCATTCATTTTGAATGTATTAGTTTTATTGCCCTGGATAACCTGTATCCTCCTTGGATTATTCAGGCTTTAATGCAATTAAAAGATAATTGCTGGTCTAAGTACTCAATTAAAGTACTGTATGTGACAGAGATTAAGGATCCTTAAAATGTACAGTAGCAAGTTCACGCAAATTAATTACGGAACATGTTAGCGGAGGACTCTTGTGCAAAGCATGGCAAAGATATTCCATTCTGTTATTAGTTTAAAAACATATTTAACATTAGACTTCATGACTACTTCCTAATACATATGGTTTTCAGAGCAATAAAATTGTAAAATATACATATTCTTTCATATTCTATGATATTTCTACAACGGCTGGAGAATGTTGGCTTTCATAGCAAGAGGATTTGAGTATAGGAGCAGGGAGGTTCTACTGCAGTTGTACAGGGTCTTGGTGAGACCACACCTGGAGTATTGCGTGCAGTTTTGGTCTCCAAATCTGAGGAAGGACATTATTGCCATAGAGGGAGTGCAGAGACAATTTACCAGACTGATTCCTGGGATGTCAGGACTGTCTTATGAAGAAAGACTGGATAGACTTGGTTTATACTCTCTAGAAACCCATGATTGAGAGGGGATCTTATAGAAACTTACAAATTTCTTAAGGGGTTGGACAGGCTAGATGCAGGAAGATTGTTCCCGATGTATGGGAAGTCCAGGACAAGGGGTCACAGCTCAGGCATTGACACTTGCCAATTAGCTTATAAAACAGAGATGAGGAAACTTTTTTTCACACAGAATTGGCAGATGAATCTCTGGAACTCTCTGCAATAGAGGGGACATAGCCAGGTATATGTTAAGGTCTAAACATCTGAAATGCTTCATAAGCACATTGAATATTATCTCCACAAAATGGTGAGTCGGTGAAGCCTGGAACTTCATCACTCACTTCATGGGAAATTGGGATAAACTTTAGGGTTAACTCATTGCACAAATTATCGTGGAATTAGGCCATTCGGCCCATCAAATTTACTCTGCCATTTAATCATGGCTGATATTTGCCTCCTAATCCCATTTTCCTGCCTTCTCCCCATAACCCTTGACACCTATTCTACTCAA
Organism: Leucoraja erinaceus; assembly: GCF_028641065.1. Lineage (NCBI taxonomy): Eukaryota > Metazoa > Chordata > Chondrichthyes > Rajiformes > Rajidae > Leucoraja > Leucoraja erinaceus. The sequence continues at coordinate 32,843,144 of NC_073385.1, forward strand.
GAATTTGTCGATCTGTACCTTTAAAATATCTACTGGTTTGGCCTCCACAACCCTCTGTGGCAGTTTGACAGATTAACTACCCTCTGACTAAAGAAGTTCCTCCTCACCTCCTTTCTATAATTTACGGTTATGTAACCTTCCATTCATTTTGAATGTATTAGTTTTATTGCCCTGGATAACCTGTATCCTCCTTGGATTATTCAGGCTTTAATGCAATTAAAAGATAATTGCTGGTCTAAGTACTCAATTAAAGTACTGCATGTGACAGAGATTAAGGATCCTTAAAATGTACAGTAGCAAGTTCACGCAAATTAATTACGGAACATGTTAGCGGAGGACTCTTGTGCGAAGCATGGCAAAGGTATTCCATTCCGTTATTAGTTTAAAAACATATTTAACATTTGACTTCATGACTACTTCCTAATACATATGGTTTTCAGAGCAATAAAATTGTAAAATATACATATTCTTTCAGATTCTATGATATTTCTACAATGGCTGGAGAATTCGACATAGTACTTGATTGATTGATTGAAAGATACGGCATGGAAACAGGCCCTTTGACCCACCGTGTTCACGCTGACCACCGATCACCTGTTCACACTGGTTCCATGTTATCCCATTTTCAAATTCACTCGCTACACAGAAGGCGACAATTTACAGAGGCTAATTAACCTACAAACCCATACATCCTTGGGATGTGCGAGGAAACCAGAGCACCCGAGGAAACCCATGCGGTCACAGGGGGAACTTGCAAACCCCACACAGGCATTACGCAATGTTAAGATCGGACCAAGGTCTCTGGTGCTATGAGTCAGAAGCTCCACCAGCTGCGCCACTATGCCATCCTACTAAATGGTAAGGCATAACACATAACACACCTTATTTATAATGTCATAAATTCTTTTAAATAAACATTGATTTTTTAATTTAATAGAGTGGCAAAGAAATGTTTTCCTGGATTATGGTGAATTTGAACCTTAAGCAGACATATGCAGATACATGACTAACCATGGCAAAGAAAAGGAAATATGGCTTAGCGTTTTCAGTTTGGTCACCTCCCAAGTTCCCTGGATCGGATCCAGAACCAGTACCATAATTAGCAAATGCCTTTCGTGGGAACAAGTACTCCAGGAGTATCTAGACCGTAGATGGCCTGTGTGGGTCAAGTATGCCAATAATGCATTAGAGGATTGGGGATTGATTGAACAAAAGTATTGGGAAGAAGCCAAATAAACAAGCTTCTAAGCTTCATAAGGCTACAGCATGAGTTAATGGTATGATTGAGTTATGGATAAATTAAATTAGGACTTCAAAGTTAAAGCAGGAATTAGAGGTTTTAAAGGAAGAAGTGAGTAGGTTACGTGAGAAGGTAGCAGAGAAGGTCGGATGGAAGATAAGAAGATTCAGCTGCATATGCTGCTTCTGAATACATTTCAAATGGAGTTTGAACTGGCTCATCTGGAAAATGGGAGAGCAATTAGAATGTGCAAGGTTGCTATCCTGGACATTGCAGCAGCAGTAGAAAAATGCGTAAAGCAACAGGCAACAATAAAAGCATTCACCAGGTAAGAAGGGAAGGGAAGTATAAACCAGCTGATCATGTAAAGTGCCAACCAGACTGATAAGTTAAATGTGCATCTCTCAGATCGAAGAGGTATGGGGTCATCAGGTCATAAGAGATAGGAGTAAAATCAGGTCATTCGGCACACCAAGTCTACTCTGCCATTCAATCGTGGCTGATCTATCCCTCCCTCCTAACCCCATTCTCCTGCCTTATCCTCTGACACAAAAATCTATCACTGCCCTAAAAATATCCAACCGACATGGTCTCCACAGCCTTCTGTGGCAAATAATTCCACAGGTTCACCATCCTCTGACTAAATAAATGTATCCTCATCTCTTTCCTAAAATAACGTTCTTTATTTCTGAGGCTCTGACCTCTAGCCCTAGACTCTCCCACTAATGGAAACATCCTCCACCCCCCCCCCCCCACCGGATGAAAGTCAGCATGTAAAACCAGCCGCACCCAGACCTGCCCCTATGAATCCATTTACCACACGCCTGACTCATGCCTGGAACAGAGAGGAAACAACATACAGCAGACCGTTTATAGAGTAACAGCTATCTGATAAAGAAAAAGGTCAACAATTAGGACAGGCTCCAGAAACAGCTAATGCATTACCCTTCCAAGGACACACAGGACATTGTGTGGAGAAATGAAGGTCTTGAGAGAGAGCAACAGAGGGAGAAGGGAGGTGTGGCCATGCAGGACCTGAAGACAGTGTTGGGGAAAAACCCTCAGTATGGTACCCAAACCCACTGCTTCAACTGTGGTGACATGAGTCAGAACTGTATGAATAACAGCTGTTAGAATCTGATTCCTATTATAAATCAAAGTTTGGAATATGAGGCTTCGAAATTATTGGAGTTTTGGTAGCTTTGGGGATGCTTCACTTAAAACATTTGCAATATTTACTTGATCAATAGCTTCCAGCATTTAATTTGCTTTAAAGTGTTGAAGTCAAATCTTTGCTTTTGCTCTTGTCTTGTTAACTGCTTAGTCCTTTAAGAATAAGTTTAAAGTATGAATTATCTGTGATTTTTTTAAATGTAGCATGAGATGTGGCACTTGTAAGGTAATTACTACCTTCTGTATTAACAACAAATACCCACCAGAACAGTTAAAAACAAGTTGATTGATATCCATAACCGGAAGAAAATCACAATGAAAGTAACAGAGGGCCTAAATGAAGATTTAGGCAAAGTACATTCTAAAGTATATTACTGAAGGTTGGATCCTGCCTGAGGACTTGCAATGGATTAAGAAACAGCTAATTAAAGCCCACAGTACATTCATTAAGGTTATCCTGCACACTGGAGAGATTGAAAATGATGTAAAATAAATTAAGGAAACCTGCTGGTGGAATGATATTTGGAACTGCAGAACAAATTACAAATTCACCCATGGATAAGGATTGCCTCCTACATTGCTAGCATTGCAATGGTTTTCAATTGGATATATATGAAATGTATATATTAATGGTTTAAATGTTGGAGAGTGAGAATGGAGAGAAAGTTGAATGCGGAACTGTTGTTAAAACAGGTGAAATAAAAAATATCAAAATAGGTGAAATGTCAGAGAACAACGCATAAAAACTGATGACTTATAGAGGGAACAAGCCTCAATTTCACAGCCTCCCCTCACCCGATGAAGCGTGTTTGGCTCTCGTTAAAGCAGCTGCAGTCTGCCAACTACGACCAAAGTTTTGGGCCTCTAACCCAGGAAAGGGCCTCTAACCCAAACCGAGCAGGGCCCCTAACCCCACCCTGGTTTTATGGGCCTCCAACCCAAAGGCGAGCTAACCACTCCCCCCTGCTTGCTAGACTCTGTTCTAATGATCTCGATTAGATCCTTTCCCAAGCCCGCGAATGATCGATCCACTCCGACTCACTAAGTGCCTAAGGGTGGTTTTGCGGCTCCCAGTGGCAGGCATCAGTCTACCCACCTTACGGGGTTCGCCTAGTTTCTATCATGATGTGTTAATAGTGAGGAATTTGGTTGTTTTCAGCCAGCGTGTTGCTCCACAGGGGGAGGGGGATGTTGTGGCTGCAGGGGTGGCCAGTCTCACCCTGTCATAGTGGGTGTCAAGGAGAGGCGTGCGCCTAGAGTGGTTCTAACTGAGCTCTGTCGGATTTGCTCATCGGGCCTAGGCTCCGGGATGTTTCTCGGGCGCTGGCTCCACACAACTTGAGGCACATTTCCGAGATGCCCAGTGTGCCGTTTCGTGTTGCGAAGAGCCGCATACTGTACAGAATGCTCCTGCACATTATGCACCTCATGTCTTCCGTCCGGACATGCCTTGGCGGTCCGTGTTACCGTGTTACCACCCGAAGTCAGGGGCGGTCCCCAGTGGGGGTCACTCTACAACGGAGTTGTCCCCCTTTACATTGGGGACTTGGGTTGCAGAGTGTTGTACAGAGCTTTTGGCTCGCCGACCACCTGTATTTTCTGCGTTGAGGAAGAGACCATGTTCCATGCGTATATGGATTATGCAAGGTTGCTGCCCCTGTACCAATATCTGAAGGGGTTGCTCCTCATGTTTTGGTTGCATTTTAGTCCTACGATCCTTGTGTTTGGACACAAGGCAGGCAGTCTGGTGAGCGGATCGGGGGGGGGGGGGGGGGGGGGGGGGGGGGGGGGGGGGGGGGGGGGGACCTCCATGTCGGTTTGCTCCTGTGCCTGGCCAAGATGGCCATTCGCGGATCCAGGCAGCGGGTTGTTGACGGCCAAACCGGGGTTGACTGGAGAGGGAACATGCGGTGTCCACAGGGACTTTGGAGGCCTTCCGTGAATGCTGGTCACTGCGTGGGGTCGAGAGCATTGTAAATAATGACTGTACCATTGTACTATAATGTTTCCTTGATGTACTGTAACCTTTGAATGTGTTTTGATATACTGTACTATGTATTTTGCTGAATAAAGTCCTTGGGAAAGAAAATAAGAGAGAGAGAGAGAGAGAGAGAGAGAGAGTGAGAGAGAGAGAGGTGTGCTGGAACCATGAAAACAAAGAATCACTGTGAAATAGTCCCTTGATTGACATCAGGTGAGAATGTAGCTGCAGATATTTTCATGGCTACATGGAGTGGTTGTGAGAAGATAAGGTGTGAGAATACGGCCATTGTGCAAAGGAACTGGATGATGAGAAGGGGAACATGAACAGGCAACAATTAACAACTCTCTAGCCTCATAAGGAAAGCAAATGCACTTTGGAGGAGTGACAATTTGAAATGATTGACTTCAGAATTATAACAACCTTGGATTTAAAAAAAAGGCTTCCATTGGAAAATTGAAGGAATAAATTGTATCAATAAAGGACAGTCCAAGACATCAGCAGCGACAACTTGGGAACAACCATTGCAAGAAGGAGGGACCTGAGTTTGAAGCTCAGAGAAGACTTCTCCCTACCAACAGAGTGTATCTTGTCAATTCATTCATACGGTTAGAGTATTTGGTTCGACATGTCCGTTGGTACCATGTAGAGATAATAGAGTCAACACTAGGCATCCTATTTGGCATGGACATCGTGGGCCGAAGGGCCTGTAACTCTACTGCACTGTTCTATGTTCTATGAATGGGATGTGGAAAGGTTCCACCTTCTATGATTTCAGACCTGCTTTCTCTGTTGCCAAAGCAGTATTGATGTCTCTGTTCTACTTGGCTTAGCTCCTACTCTCAGTTTCTGCTAATTATAATGATTTCAGGATTGCATGCAAGCATTAGGAGTAACCCAACATTGTAAATAGTAAGTACCAGTTCATTCATTCAGCATCTTGTAAAGTGAGTGTATTCTGCACAGAGCAAGGGCTGGAGGTTGTGCATTATATTTTGCTGCTAAAAGGAGTAAGTGGAATAATGAGTGAATTATTGTATTATTGAATATGTAGCTGGAAGTGTCTCCATGTGGAGATGTTTCCAATGGTGTGGAGTGAGGGCGAGATTGAATGCTGAAAATTAATGCTGATTGTTAGTAAGCCAATAGACAATAGACAACAGGTGCAGGAGTAGGCCATTTGGCCCTTCGAGCCAGCACCGCCATTTAATGTGATCATGGCTGATCATCCCTAATCAGTACCCAGTTCCTGCGTTCCCCCATATCCCCTGACTCTGCTATTTTTAAGAGCCCTATCTAGCTCTCTCTTGAAAGCATCCAGAGAATCTGCCTCCACTGCCCTCTGATGCAGAAAATTCCACAGATTCACCACTCTTTGTGAGAAGAAGTGTTTCCTCGTCTCCGTTCTAAATGGTTTACTCCTTATTCTTAAACTGTGGCCCCTGGTTCTGGACTCCCCCAACATCGGGAACATGTTTCCTGCCTCTAGTGTGTCCAAGCCCTTAACAATCTTATATGTTTCAATGAGATCCCCTCTTATCCTTCTAAACTCCACAGTGTACAAGCCCAGCTGCTCCATTCTCTCAGCATATGACAGTCCCGCCATCTCGGGAATTAACTTTGTAAACCTACGCTGCACTCCCTCAATAGCAAGAATGTCCTTCTCAAATGACAGGATCAAAACTGCACACAATACTCCATGTGTGGTCTCACTAGGGATCTGTCCAACTGCAGAAGGACCTCTTTGCTCCGATATTCGATTCCTCTTGTTATATAGGCCAACATGCCATTCGCTTTCTTCACTGCCTGCTGTACCTGCATGCTTACTTTCATAGACTGATGTACAAGGACCCCCAGATCCCGTTGTATTTCCCCTTTTCCCAACTTGACGCCAGTTAGATAGTAATCTGCCTTCCTGTTTTTGCTACCAAACCTCAAATTTATCTGCATTAAACTTCATCTGCCATGCATCTGTCCACTCCCCCAACCTGTCCAAGTCACCCTGCATTCTCATAGCATCCTCCTCACAGTTCACACTGCCACCCAGCTTTGTGTCATCTGCAAATTTGCTAATTTTACTTTGAATCCCTTCATCCAAATCATTGATGTATATTGTAAATAGCTGCGGTCCCAGCACCGAGCCTTGCGGTACCCCACTAGTCACTGCCTGTCATTCTGAAAGGGACCCATTAATCCCCACTCTCTGTTTGCTGTCCGCCAACCAATTTTCTATCCATGTCCCTCTGAGGGGCAGCTTTTATACACAGAGGGTGGTGGGTATATGGACCAAACTACAAAAAAAAAAAATTGAGGCAAGTACAACATTTCAAAGATATTTGGATAGGTTCATGGATAGTAAAGGTTTGGGGGGAAATAGGCTAGGTATGGGCAAATAAGATTTACTTTGATGTTTCTGACATTTAATCCATATACATCCAATACCCTGCCCCTGTTGACCTTGCTTACTTTTTCAAAAAACCTAGTCAAATGTATAAGATAATCTGCCAGGCATAAAGACGTGCTGATTATCCCAAAATAATTCCTGTCTTTTCAAATGCATGCCTATCATATTGCTCAGTCACCTCTAATAACTTACCTGCCGCTGATGTCAGGCTTACTAGTCTACAATTGCCAGGTTGTTCTTTGCTGCCATTCTTAAATAAAGGCCCAACATTAACACCCTCCAGTCTTCCGACATCTCACCTGTGGCTAATGATGCACGTATCTCTACCAGGGCTCCCGCAGTTTCTCCTCTAGCTTCCCAGTATGCTCCTGGATACACTTGATCATGCTCTGGAGATTTATCTAACTTCACATATTTTAAGGCATCCAGCATCTCTTTAACTGAAATGCCACCTATCCCCAAGACACCCCATTAACTTCCTCGAATTTCCTATCCTTTATCTCCTTCTCCACGATTCAAACAGAGAAATATTAATTGAGAACCGCATCCATCTCCTCCAGCTCTGCACTTAAATGTCCACTTCATTCATTGAGGGTGCCTGCTCTTTCCCCACTTAACCTTTTCTCAATTCACTTAACATTTCTTTGGGTTCTCCTTAATTTTTAAATCTTCATAATGCCCCTTTTGCCTCCTCAACTATACAACTGCATTCCTTCTACTCTTCACGATCCCAGCTACCTATACCTGGTCCATGCCTCCTTTTTTCTAACCAGAAGCTAAATATCTCTCGTCATCCAGACTAAATATCTCTCATACTCCTGCCAGCTTTGCCCTTCACACTACCAGGAACATGCAAAGCCTTGAACGCTTGCTGACTCACTTTTAAAAGCTCCCACTTGCCAGATGTGCCTTTGCCTGCAAATAACCTACTCCAATCAATTTTTGCAAGTTCGTCTAATATTGTCAAAATTTGCAGTGTCCAAATTTAGAACTTTAACTTGAGGATCAGTTCTTTCCTTTTCCACAACTACTTTAAAACTAACAGAACTATATTTGCTGGTCCCAAAGTGTGCCCTTCTCCCCCTTCCACACCCATCATTGATACCTCAGTCATTAGCCCAACCCTATTGTCCTGGCATGGGTTTTCTCCTGGAGCTCCAGTTTCCTCCCACATTCCAAAGATGTACAGGTTTGTGGACTGATTAGCTTGGTTTAATTGTAAAATTGTCCCCAGTTCGTTAGTATGTAGCGATCACTGGTCGGCGAGGACTCAATGGGCCAAAAGGCCTGGTTCCATGCTATATCTCCAAACTAAAACTAAAATAAACTATTTCCCATGAGTAGGTCAGGCTTTGCCCTTTCCCTAGTAGCAACCTCTGTATTGCCAGAGGAGATTTTATTGAATATATGGTACTTAATAAATGACATCTCATCTACAGGTACACGGTTGCCTGGAAGTGCTGTCACAAGGAGATAGGGTCATAAAGAAGGGTTTTGGTGCGTTGGCCTCCAACAATCAAGGTATTGAGTATAGAAGTTGAAACATTATGTTACAGTTGTACAAGATGTTGGTGAGGCTGCACTTGGAATAGTGTGTTCAGATTTAGATAACCTGCTACAGGAAGGATGTCATTAAGCTGGAAAGAGCGCAGTGAAGATTTATGAGGATGTTGCCAAGGTGATCATCCCTTCATATTCTATCAGCTCCACCCATAAAACCTCACTTAACTGAGATGAAATCCTCAGCAATTTCATCTCGCACTACTGCTGTGATGTTCTCTGTAAACAAAAATTTTAACTCCGCATTCTCTCTTTCCTCCATCTCTATCCTGCCTGTAGCATCTGTTCCATGGAATATTAAGTGGCCAGTCCTATCCCTCTCTTAGTCATGTATTTTTAATGGCTACAAGAACTATGTGCTTATCTGTGTTAATTTGCCCTGCCTGTCAGGTCTCTTGCAAATAAATATATTTAATCCAATAGTCTTCTGTGTCCTCTGCCATGCTCTTATCTATCTTTTCTACTGAATGTTCTGTCTCAACTTCCAATCTCTCATCTGCCTCACTACTGCTTTAGATCCTGTTCTTCACCTATGCCAATCCATTTTAAATCCTACCTGGTAGTACTAGTAAATTTTCCCATTTGCTAATGTTGGAACTGTGGTAAACTGAGCAAAACAAAAAGTTCTGGAGTAATTCAGCAGGTCAAGTAGCTTCTGTGGAGGACATAGATCGGCAACGTTTCGAGTCGGGCCTATCTTCAGACATGTATATTGAGCAGAGCTTAAGACTAGCGGTGCAGTTGGGATGTGATGCATGAGCAGACTTTGACCGTTTCCGAGAGATCACTGAACTTCACGACAGTACCGCACAGAGGTTGCTGTGGCAACGTCTAGGCACTGACTACCGGGACTGGTATCTGGACTGCCCCTGGGGCCTCTACTGGCACAGGAGATTATTCTCCATTTAAACATCCTCTACCAAGTCCTGAGTGCTGTAGATGTACCCTGATTATTCAACCTGAGCTGGATGATCAGCCATGATCATATTGAATGGCGGTGCAGGCTCGAAGAGCCGAATGGCCTACTCCTGCACCTATTTTCTATGCCTATATCTGTGTTTTCAATCACACACTCCAGACATTGGTTCCATCTACACATCACAAAAACAGCCAACATAATCAAAGATGTCCCGCCCAGGTCACTCCTTCCTCTCCCTGCTCCCATTGATCAGAAGTTACAAAATCTTGAAAGTCCGCACCACCAGACAGGAAAACCTTCTTCTCCTCTGTTATCAGGCTTCTGAATGGTACTTCCATACACTAGGGTATTGTTTGATTCACCTCTACGCCATTGTGGGCATTGGACATGGAACTGATGTTCCATCCAGTCTATGGAACTGATGTACTCCAATGCTGTGAACTATATTCTGCACTCACTATCATCCCCTTCATTCTACCTATTGTACCCTGACTGTAACTTTATTGCATTTATATATAATACTAGACTAAGTGGGACCCGTTGGGACCCATGTTCACACGGGAGGGCAGGTCCCCCAACGCAATATTCCACCTCTCCACCAATTCCAATATTGGTGGCCAGTGGGGGGGGGAGGGGGGGGGGGCTTTCTGGAGCGCTAGTATGGATGTTGAGGGCTGAAGGGACTGGTTTCCAGAGGGCTAGTATGGACATTGTGGGCCAAATGAATTCTTGGGGCGGCAGCTCAGTCACTCAACCTGATGTGCTGGCAGCTCACTCATGTCTGGTGGGCTGGCAGTTTACTCATGGCTATTCCTTGAAATACCATTTCAAGCAGGGTGCAAGGCCACCAAATTCAAATGCAGTTTCATACCATTTCATGCAGGGTGCAAGGCCACCACATTCAAATGCAGATTCATACCATTTCAAGCAGGTTGAAACCACCATAAACCACCATAAAACCACACAAAACACCACATAAACACCACATCAACACCACACACAGTTCAGTAGACATTCAGTGTGTTCAGTTGATTCACAGCTCAGACAGAGTCGTGACATTTCCCTCCCTAATCTTGCAGAAACTGAGCCACACCCACACTTCCGAGTTTTATAATCCCTCCCTCACTCCCACCGTGGCCTTCATGGCATGATTGACAGGAGAGAGATTCTCAACAATTTAAAAACACTAATAACACTTTTATTTTCATTGATGGGAAGAATCCTCTGCAACTGATAAGCGGAGGGGGACTGAGTAAGATGGCCAACAATCACAGCCATAAGTTAGTGTTTTATCTAAAATCAATATAGGGTGCAAACAGGAAGTTGTCAAGTTTAGACATAATCATTTGCCATGTCAAAGCAACCACCACCAACCATTTGCTGTGCCTCATTTCAAAGCAACCACCACCAATCATTTGCTGTGCCTCATTTCAAAGCAACCACATTTTCATTTTCAAACCACATTAAGGGCACTCAAGGTCAGTAAAACCATACTCACAGTTTAGTAGACATGTGTTCAGTGTTATTTACAGCTCAGACTGAGAGACATGACGCCCCTCACTCCCCCATCTTCCAGAGACTGACTGAGGCACTCACCACTTCTGGGTTTTATAGTCCCTCTGGAAGGGGCGTGTCCTTCAGGAGAGAGAATCCCAACATTTTTAAAACACTAATAACTTTCATTTTTCATCGATGGAAAACATCCTCTTGTCCAGCGCAGCGGAGGGGGACTCTGAGTAAGATGGCCAAAAATCACAACCATAGGTGGCAGCGTTTTTTCTAAAATCAATATACAGAACAACAGGAAGTGGTCAAGATCAGATGTTTAGTAATAGAGATTATTTGATCTGATTGGATAGCACACAAAACAATTTACTCCTTGTAAATGGAGTAAATGAAGGGCGGCATGGTGGCACAGCATTAGAGTTGCTACCTTACAGTGCCAGAGACCCGAGTTTGATCCTGACTATGGGGGCTGTCTGTACGGAGTTTGTACGTTCTCCCTGTGACCTGCATGAGTTTTCTCCGGCAGCTCCGGTTTCCTCCCACACCCCAAAGATGTACAAGTTTGTAGGATAATTGGCTTGGTAAAATTGTAAATTGTCCCTAGTGTATGTAGCATAGCGTTATGGTGTGGGGATCACTGGTCGGCGCAGACTCTGTGGGTCGAACGGCCTGTTTCCTCTCTGGATTTCTAAACTGAAACAAAAGTTTTCTCTGTATCTCAGTACACGTTACAATAATAAACTTAAACCTAAACTTCAACCTTCTGTAACATTTCTGATAATTCTTGGTGCTTGTCCTCAGCTATGATTCTTCATTCTTCACTGTTGCCACAGTCAGATTCATTTTCTGCCTGGTTACCCGCACCTGCACCAGACACAAAGGACCTCCCTTCATGAGTTGCATGCTGGAGCTACTAGTGCTCGCAATTTACACTGCTGGACGTTGCTACTGCATTCAGCCACTCCAGAAATCATCATAATTAGCTGGCAGCATATCAGCGGAATCAACGTGTGCAGGTTAATCACACAACATGATGCTCATGCAATTCCTCTAAGGGTTTCTAATGGAACCTCCTAAGCATTTAATATCCGTGAAGATGAACTGTCATGCTGATGAGCATGGACACACAGTGGAAGTAGGAATAATCAGTCAGAAACTGCTGACACTTCTTCAGAGTTACTTTTGCTTATGCACGCTAAACCTCGGGTAGATTAAACCTACAAAAATATCATCAATGTGGAATTGCATTAAAATCATTTGAAAGGGAGAAATAATTTGAAAAGGTCTCTGCAGAGTGAGCAAATTCCCAAAAACAAGTGCTGGAGTGACTCAGTAGGTCAGGCAGCATCCTTGGAGGACTGATTGTAGTAGGGGGGAAAAAAGCTGGAAGAGAGGTGGGGGCAAGATAAAACCTGGTAAGTGATAAATAGATACAGGTGGGGGTAGATGGTTGGTAGATGGTTCGACATTGGCCAGAAATAAAAAAGACTAGCCTGCGAGATAAGGCGATAAGGAGAGGAGAAGCATGAGTGGTGAAGCCAGAGGAAGGAATACAGGTGGAAGGGGACTGGGGGAAGGGGTAAGGGAGCCATGGAAGCGCATACATGTGGGACACAGGGATGAGAGGGCGGGATAAACAGGGGGAGGGGCTTTCATACTAGGTTAGTTATCTAAAACTGAAGGTTTCAAAGTTCATACTGTTGAGTTGAGTTTAGCTTAGAGATACAGTAAGGAAACAGGCCCTTCGATCTACCGGGTCTGCGCCAACCAATGATAGCCTCACATTAACACTATCCTACACACACAACACACTAGGAACAATTTTTACATTTATCAAACCAATAAACTTACAAACCTGTACGTCTTTGGAGTGTGGGAGGAAATTGAAGATCTCGGAGAAAACTCACGCAGGTCACGGGGAGAATGGATAAACTCCGTACAGACAGCACCCGTAGTTGTGATCGAACCCGGGTCTCCGGTGCTGCATTTGCTGTAAGGCAGCAACTCTACTGCTGTGCCACCGTGCTGCCGAGTTGTAAGATGACCAAGCGGAATATGATGTGACGTTCCTCCAGTTTTCGTGTGACCTCACTCTGTGTATTCAAGAGATAGTTAGAAATAGCACTTACGGCTAACGGAATCAAGGGATATGGGGAAATAGAAGGAACGAGGTACTGATTTTGGATGATCAGCCTTGATCATATTGAATGGCGGTGCTGGCTAGAAGGGCTAAATGGTCTTCTCCTGCACCCAATTTTCAATGTTTCTATTACAATAAAGGAGGCCTAGGACAGAACGGTCAGTATGGGAATGGGAAGGAGGGTTAAATTTTCCGAAGCTATTGTCACAAGATACTGCAGATGTTGGAAACTTGATCAAAACACAAAGTTCTGGAGGAACTCATCGGATCAGGAACCATCAATGGGGGGAATGGACAGGCAACATTTTGGGTCACGAACATTTCACGACCCAAAATGTATTCCGTTCATTTCCCTCCACAGATGCCGCCTGTCCCGTTGAGTTCTTCCAGCACTTTGTGTTTTGATTCAGAAGCTGGTGGTCCTGGACATTGCAAAAAAAGTGTTAGAATATGGATTTAAAAATGGAAAATAATGTTAACTGTGGATTATGATTGGATTATAGTAAATCTAAATCTTTAAGCTTTCTTTCCTCAAAGGAAAAAAAATCATCCTCATTCTGCATCTAGATAATTACGACAATTGGATGATATCTTATAACTGCTCTGTATTAACTATTAAGCATAATGGGTATACCGCCAATAATCAATGCAATGTACCCTAATTAAATCTGTAAAATGACTGTTTAAGTATGGCATTTACTCCCTAATCCTTGTCTATTTTTGGACCTAGTTTGGATATTATGCTGGATTTTTTTTTTGAAAATGTAACAGTAGGCAATGTTTAGAATCCAATTTATCTTTTAGTTTAGTATTCAGGTTGCATCTCTTCTATTTCAGGAGAGCTGGAGTTTCCGAGAGCTGAACTCATTTAGGGATGTTTCTGTTGTGCTTGCACACAATTTGTTACTTATCTCAAGGGGAACAACCTTGTTCAGTGGATGTCTTGAGGAATATGAACATTAAGATTGTATTGATTGCTCTTTTAGAATATAATGGCAAGCCAGTGACATAACATACAGGCAGTCATTGTTGTGACTACTCCGCCACATCATTCTAAAACGGGTATTTCAATAAATATTATGTTTCAAAACATTCAGTACCAATCCTGGCATAAACAGCAATCACCACACAATGCTGATCTCAGATGTAATAGCACCCATTCAGCTTTGAGTCTTATGCTTTGGTTTATAAGGGGCAACAGAATCCAATATGTGTCTGCTATACGTTTTTAATCAAAATAAATCACCGCAGGGCAATCTTTTATAGGCCATCATCTCCTTCCTATGCAAGGGGAACACACAAACATTGAGGGGCAGGAAAATATGTTTTACACTGTTCCACGGAAATTGTGTCTATCTCAATTCATATATATTCCATTCTTCCCCAAAACATGCAATCTTTACAGGAGCAATGGAAAAAAAATCAGATATAATTTCTAAATGAGAAAAAATGTCACCAAAGCTTCAAGGTGATTGAAACTACTTTGTGAAATCAGTTTGCTCTCAATATATGGATGTTTTTAATTGAATTAATTGAAAGGTACAGCATGGAAAGATGCCCTTTGGCCCACTGAGTCCACGCTGACCATCGATCACCCGTTCATGTTAGTTCTATGTAATCCTACTTTCTCATCCACTCCCTACACACTAGGGGCAATTTAGAGACGGAATGAAACCACAAACCTGCACGTCTTTGGGATATGGGAGGAGTAACCAGAGGAAACCCACATGATCACAGGGAGAGCGTGCAAACTCCATACTGACAACTCCCGAAGTTGGAATTGAACTCAGGTGTCTGGCACTGTGAGGCAGCAGCTCTACCAGCTGAGGCACTGCGCTGCCCCTTTTGGGACATCGCAAAAGTGATGGCCTATTGTGAAAGATGGCTCCCCCAAACACTTGAAAGGACAGCGTGACGGCATAAAAAGCAATAGTTATTTTTGTTTTGCTCTTTGTTTGGATGTATTCACAACTCAAGGCCTCTGGGAAAAAAAGACATAAACCTAGCAATTTTCCCAACAGAAAACTAGAAGCTGGTGTGATGTTTCTCAAAGCTACAGCATAGGTCAACATTACAGCCATTTGTGTCATTAAACGCATCCTAGGGAGTAACCACCATGTGAGTGGGAAAATGGCAGGTGGTTAAGTTACATCATTAAATTTTGCTGGATACATTAAAGTCTTAAATCTTTCAAAAGCAGCCAATAGGCCTGGATATTGATCTGAGCTTTAAAAGGTAATTGAAATCAGCAAGGTGCCGTGTGCCGATCTCTGTGTATTTTAGTTTATTTTATTTTATTTTAGTTTAGCTTAGTTTAGTTTAGTTTAGTTTAGTTTAGTTTAGTTTAGTTTAGTTTAGTTTAGTGGAACAGCATGGAAACCGGCCCTTTGGCCCACCAAGTCCATGCTGCCCATTGATCACCTGTTCACACAATTTCTATATCATCCCACCTTCTTATCCACTCCCTACACACTAGGGAGCTTTACTGAGGCCAATTAACCTATAAACCTGTACATCTTCTGGCTTGTGGGATGAAACCAGAGCACCCGGTGAAAACTCACAGGAAGAATGTGGAAATTCAACACAGCCAGCACCCAAGATCGGGATCGTACTAGGGTGTCTGGAGCTGTGAGTCAACAGTTGTACCAGCTATGCCACTGTGCCGCCGTATGCATTAAACATAAGATCAGCGGAGCAGTTTTTCCTAACTGATGGAGCCACTCGGTTTGATCATGGGCCGTGGGGCATTAGTCTACAGTTGGACAGGGCCTCATGTGTTGGGCTAGGGAGTGGTGAAGCTTCAGTTGAGTGGGTTGGGAGTTTGATATTAGGGGCTGGAAAAGGGTAGTATCATGGACAAGGATTCATGATTGATTGTTGAAAAGTGGGTCGTTCTGCAATCAGATTCTGCTGGAAGGTGGCTGATGCTAACATTTTGCTGCACTTACACTATAAAATAACACTAGGGGGCAGCACAGTGTGTAGGGGTTTTGCGTTTCCCTTTACTCCACTTCGAGTTATTCTCTCCCTTGTCGGAGGGTCAAACGGCCACCACTCCACTCGAGCGGTTTCCAAGGGAGAGAATACAACAAAAGGGATTCCCCTAGGTTCTAGACCTCGGAATTATGGTGGGATATGATAAAAGGTTGAATTGACCAGAGTGTGCTGATGAGAGAAAACAGAAACCAAGATGGACTCAAAGCAAGTCTAAAATTTACAGGCTTTATTAAACAATGAGAAATCAAATCTCACCAACACTACATAATACGTGGCTAAACTTATGTTTTAAACTAAGACTATGGACGGAAAACTATCGGGCACGTCGTCAAACTTTACACAATTTTACCCCCCTTTCCCTTTATCTTCTCAACTTCTATCCTATTTCAGGAATTTCACCAGGTCACCGAGATACTCACAGCTAGGTCGATACAGGCCCACGAGCTGTCCTGCAGAGCAGAAAGAGAGAAAGAGTTCTGGCTTGACTCCGGCTTTTATACCTGAGCTTCCTTTGAAACCCCCAGGTGGTCCTCTGGATAAAAGGGTTCTTTTGATGATTCCCAGTTTCGATCTGGCATGAACAATAGGCTTCCGATGATAAGGGGTTTGCTTATGTCATGATCCCTCAGCCTGATCGTTATCCCATCGCCTGGATGGGCTCCTATTGTCTCGATGGATGGGTCATCCAAGATGGTGATTGTGCTTGTGCTGGCTTGTTTACCACCGTCTGCTGAGGCTTGGTTCCTTCCTTGGTGTATCCAAGATAATCTCGTTATCTCCATCTCAGCCTTTCCTGTCCACACCATTCGCACAGTTGTGTGATGCCCAAGTCCACAGGCCAGACAGGTTTGAAACTTGAAACTGCGTCTTTCTGTGGATTGGGGTTTTTTCCGTTGCAGCCAGCAAATCTGTCTTTTTTTTAAATATCCATGTCCTTATCTGAGTTCTTCCATAATTTTGGAGGATTTGCCCCAATAACTTACAAGTGGCACAGTTGGTAGATCTGCTGCCTCATCCATGTTCAATCCTGACCTCGGGTGCTGCCTGTGTGGTGTTTATACGTTCTCCCTGTGACTGTGTGGGTTTCCTCAGTTGCTCTGGTTTCCTCCCATATCCCAGCAATATGCAAGTTTGTGATTTATTTGACCTTGGCCTTAATGTGGTTGAGGAACTAGAACAGCATAGAACTAGTGTAAAATGGTGATCGATGGTGGGAATGGACTCGATGGGCCGAATAATCTGTTTCCATGCTGTATCGCTAAAAATAAATCTGTTCTGTTTTTAAGAACCCAATATCCAAGCATTTTCGTCAGGCAGAACACAACATTATGAATTATTTCCCTTGCGTCTAGAATCAAAATATTCAAACCAGACCGCAGTTTTCAATTCTCTCTCGGTGGAAATATTCAGATTTTTGTAATAAAAATTAACACCCCTGTCAGCTTGTCTGCTCCACTCGTTTTATAGTCAACCAGGACATACTCCTAAACACTACATATAAAATCAACCGAAATATTACATTGCATTGCAGATAAAGATTCAGTAAAATCTATCACTTTGAAAGCATTCTTATTGATTTGCAAAAGAACTTCAGAATTTGATTTATAATTTCTTGGCTTTTAGTAAACTGCATAGGTCCTGAATTATCGGAATTTATTTTATAATAACATTAGCAGATATTGCATAACCAATATTACCCAACAATATCTAAGAAATTCATGTGGGTTTGCAGGCTAATTGGCTTCTGTAAAATCACCTCTAATGTGTAGGGAATGGATGTGATAACATATAACTTGTGTGAACAGGTCAATGGTTGGCATGGACTTGGTGGACTGACGAGTCCTTCTCATCTCTAGAATCAAGATTTAAAATTTAAAAAAAGAAAAGGGTTTTCCTTTCGGTTAAATTTTTCAAGAACTATGTCCAGAAAAAAAAGGTTAATATTAACAAAGCATGTGACCTCTGTCACTCCTGGGTGTGCTCAATCATGGTTGCAGAGTTCTTTTAGCAGAGAAAGCATCCTTGTGCTTCCCTTCTGCCTTTCTTGAAAGGCTGATGAAGCAAAAGGGCTGCTGCTGACAGCAGTAGATGTACTTTTAGTAACATCCACCTAACTAGTTCCTTCCCTGCTTTCATGGTTCTGAATGATTTAAAAAAAAACCTGGGAGGCTTTTGCAAACTCTACAACTATGATTGAGCACGCACAGGAGTGACAGAGGTCACATGCTTATGTTAATATTAACCTTTTTTTCACACAGTTTTATCCCACAAGGGAGGTCTTACCACCCACCAACTGCAACCTCCAGCAACCACCTTCAATTAGCATTGCAACCGGCTTCGACTAAAAAATTGCCAATTTTTAAAACGGCAACCTATTTTTATTCGAGGCCAGTTTTTAATTTTTTGAAATAATTGCCGGAACATAGAAGAAGCGGAAACCATTTTCGACCATTGGGGAGACTGACAAAAACCTCTGGGAACCTCACGGAAACCTTGGGTGGGGCACAAAGTCTCCAGAGGTTTCCTAAGTGGGACAGGGGCATTATGCCCCTGTCCCACTTAGGAAACCTGAACGGAAACCTTTGGAGACCTTGCACCCCACCCAAGGTTTTCATGAGGTTCCCGGAGGTTCCGGTCACTCTCCCTAATGTTGGAAAGTGGTTTCCGCGTAGTCGATGCTTCTTCTATGTTCCTGCGATTATTTCAAAAAAAACAAAACCGGCCACGACTAAAAATAGGTTGCTGTTTGGTCGAAGCCAGTGGAGTGGGGTTGCTATTTACTTACAGGCAGTCGAAGGCCATTTCCTTCGCTGATCGGCCATTTTGATTGGCTCATTGGAGGTTTCAGCAAAGATCCTGTCGAATCTTTGGTTTTCAGGTCCTAGAAGATCCGCCGGAATTAAAATGCCCGCTAACTTTATTAAACTTCTTAAAACTGTCTCCACTCCTTCTCCACCCCCGTTTCTCTCCCCTTCTCCTCCTTTTCTCTCCCCTTCTCTTCCCCTTCTCTCTCCCTTCCTCTGTCTTTCTCACTCCTTCTTTCCCCTTCTCTCCCTCCCTCCCGCGCTCTCTAAAGGACTTACCATGCTCTGTGGCAGCCGTTTACCTTCCTCTTCATCGGGCACACAGCGTTCCTCCACTGCACCTGGCCCCTACCTTCACGATGTGTTTGTGTGTGTGTGTGTGCGGTCGGTAGCAAAGATCCTATAGGATCTTTGATCAGTTGATGCAACTCACACTTCGATCAAGGCTTTCCAGGCAAGTGACCAAAACCTCTGGTGACTCATGGAGAGTGACCGGAACCTCAAGGAACCTCACGGAAACCTTGGGTGGGGGGACAAGTTCTCCAGAGGTCTCCGTTCAGGTTTCCTAAGTGGAACAGGGGCATTACTGTGCTTACAGCGCCGGAGACCCAGGTTTGATCCTGACTATGGTTTCTGTATGTACGGAGTTTGTACATCCTCCCCGTAACCACATGGGTTTTCTCCAAGATCTTTACTTTCCTTCCACACTCCAAAGACATACAGGTATGTAGGTAAATTGCCTTGGTGTATGTGTAAATTGTCCCTAGTGTGTGTAGGATTGTGCGGGGATCGCTGGTCGGCACAGACTCGGTGGGCCGAAAGGCCTGTTTCCATGCTGTATCTCTAAACTAAACTAAAATAAACCAATCCCTTCCGCCTGCATGTTAACAATATCCCTCCATTCCTGGATATCAATGTGCCTAACTAAAAACCTCTTAAATGCCTCTATCATATCTATTTGCGCCAACAGTCCCAGCAGCAATAAATACTAGACATTAAAAAAATTGCCCCGTGCATCTCTTTGGAACTTTCTGCCTGTCAACTGAAAGCTATGTCCTTGTCCTCTCTTCTTCAGCATTTCCACCCTGGGAATGAAGTTCTGATTGTCTACCCTACACATTCTTCTCATAACTTTATAAACTTCTATCAGGTCTTTGCTCACCCTCTGATGCTCCAGAAAAAAAAGCCAACTTTTTCCAACCTCCTTTCGCTGATGCCCTTTAATAGTAAGATTAAATGAGAACTTACCAGTTTGAAGTTTGATCTGTATTTTATGAGGAGTTACAATGAGGGATTACATGAAGAACCCGCTCAGCACGCATGCACGGCATACTTCAAAGCAGCGGTGTGGAATCACAGATAGACACAGTTATTGAAGTAAACATAGTAAAGACAAGGAGACATCAGTTTATCAGTTTGACCCATATTATTGAGGGTGGGAGTGGAGAGCACGTAATCCCTCACCGTAACTCCTCATAAAATACAGATCAAACTTCAAACTGATAAGTTCTCGTTTAATCTTACTATTTTACTTCGGAGTCACGTGAGTGATTCCATGAAGACTTCAAAGCTCTGTGATTTCAAACCATGTAACAGTTATTACTTCACGCCCTGCCGAAGTCTTTGAGGGAGGAAGTATGTTATCGTAATCAACCAATTAATCTGTTTGTAGAAAAACACAATGGTATTTTTTAACAATAACAACAAAGAAATTAAATTGCTCCCCGGGCTTAAATTAAATATTTGCAGTCCGTAAAATCTTACCTGCAAATAAAACAGGTTTTGCCAACGGCTTATTATAAAATTTCTGAATGGTCTTTCCCCCGACCATCCTGCTGTAGCCAGGATGTGGTCTATAGGCATGTCCATTCTTTTAGCCGTCGACATGGATGCTGCCCTGGTGGAATAAAATTTGTACATGTTAGTGTTTATCCCAGCAGTTTTTAGCACCTGCTTGAGCCATCTCGCAATGGTTTGGCTCGTCACCCGAACATAAGGTTTTTTATGACTGACCCACAAGACTTTGCATCTCCCTCGAATATTTTGGTTGTGTCTATGTAGGATAGTAGGTGGGTCATGGCACATAATCGTGCTTCTGGCGGGTAAGCCTGGAATTCCACGACTGGATTAGGTGTTCTTGGTCTGCTCTGTTTGATCATTCCCTGGATAACGACAGAGATCTGGTCTGGAGCTGTGAGCATGCTGTCCAGTCGCAAAAGGTGTAGTGACTGGACCCTCTGTGCAGATACAAGTGCCATCAACATGAGTGTTTTGAGCATAGATTGTTCCAGGTTGAGGGATCTGGCTGGTGGCCATCCCCTGGGGTATGTCAGGAGCACACTGACATCCCATGTATGGGTGTACCTTGGTCTAGGGGGTTAGAGTTGTAAATACCCTTCATTAGTTTGACCACCAGTGGGTGGGACCCCATGGCCTGTTGTCCTGGAGCTGGTTTTAAAAAGACAAGCAGGGCACTTCTAGCTGTGTTGATGGCTCTGTAGCTGAGTCCTTCATCGTGGTGAAGGTTCGCCAGGAATTCCAGTACGTTGGTAACTGTAGCGGTTGAGTAGGTGGTCCCTGTATCCAAGCAGTACTTCTCCCATTTCTTGATACTGGACAAGTGCTGTTTTTTAGTGGATGTTCGGAGGGATGCTGACATGGTGTCGACGGTTTGTTCTGATAATCCCAGTCCCAGAAGTGGTTTGTGCAGAATCTGCAAACCAGGAATTTGATTTTTTTCCATGGCACGGGTGGCTTGTGCCCGACACTGGGTGTTAATAACTCTGGGTCACTGGGGAATACCATCGGAGTTTCAACAACCATGTCATGGAGTTTTGGGAACCATGACTGCGTAGGCCAGTCGGGTACTATCAAAGTACATGAAGCAGAGTCCATTTGTATTGTGCGTAGTCCCCAACTGATGAGGCAGAAGGGAGGAAATGCATAGAAGAAGAATTTCCCCAATCCAGCACGAACGCATCTACCGCTGCTGCCTCCGGGTCTGGTTCCCAAACGACATACATAGGTACCTGGTGATTTAGCCTTGATGCAAATAAATCGATATCTGGCATGCCATATTGCTTGATAACTTTTGCAAATGTTTTGGGGTTTAATATCCATTCGATGTTGTCATTTAAATTTACAGACCTGTTGTCTGCCACTGTATTTAGCTTACCTGGCAGGTAAGTTACTGATAGCCAAATATGTCTTTCGACACACCATTGCCAAATTGTGTTGACCAACTTGTCGCATGATACCGATTTTATGCCGCCCATATGGTTAATGTAGGCCACCACCGTAGTATTATCTATTTGTAACCGTACATGCAAGTGATGCATATTTGTGCATATGTTTTTAAACCATAAAAGTCACCCAACATCTGTAGATAATTAATACCCAGTGTAAGTGGTAATGATGATTCTGGGTTAGTCCATCTACTACTTGTTAGTGATGATAATAGGTTGAAATTATGCCAAACGTATTTTGCCCACCACTGTAGTTATGATATTGCTTCAGTGGGTAACTTCATGACACGATCATAATGACCTGTATGTCGTTTTGGTGCCTGTACCTTTGCTCTTTGTAAGTTTTGACAGTGCAAAGGTCCGAATTGTGTAGCCGGCATGCGTGCTGTGCGGGTTCTTCACGGAATCACTCACGTGACTCCGGAGTAAAATCCAAACAACATCCTGATTAACCTCTTTTGCACACACACACTCCAAATCCTCCACATCCATCCGATAATGGAGCAACCAGAACTATACATAATAAAAACATAGAAACATAGAAAATAGGTGCAGGAGTAGGCCATTCGGCCCTTCGAGCCTGCACCACCATTCAATATGATCATGGCTGATCATCCAACTCTGTATCCTGTTCCTGCCTTCTCTCCATACCCCCTGATCCCTTTAGCCACAAGGGCCACATCTAACTCCCTCTTAAATATAGCCAATGAACTGGCCTCAACTACCTTCTGCAGCAGAGAATTCCAGAGATTCACAACTCTCTGTGTGAAAAAAGTTTTCCTCATCTCAGTCCTAAAAGATTTCCCCCTTATCCTTAAACTATGACCCCTTGTTCTGGACTACACCAACATCGGGAACAATCTTCCTGCATCTAGCCTGTCCAACCCCTTAAGAATTTTGTAAGTTTCTATAAGATCCCCCCTCAACCTTCTAAATTTTAGTGAGTACAAACCGAGTCTATCCAGTCTTTCTTCATATGAAAGTCCTGACATCCCAGGAATCAGTCTGGTGAACCTTCTCTGTACTCCCTCTATGGCAAAAATGTCTTTCCTCAGATTAGTAATACGGTACCAAATGCAGCCTAACCAAAGTTTTAAAAGGAAACAACATGAATTGTTTACTCAACATCCCAATCAATGAAGGCAAGCAAAGAGTAGCGTATGCCTTCTTTACCACTGCCTACTTGGTCACCATCTTCCACTTCCACAGATAAATCTGTTATTTCTCCACCAATATCTGTAACCCACTGATAACCTGTTGCAGCTTCTTTGTCCACTAATCTGCCAATTTTTGTATTGTTTTCAAATTTACTGACCAACCCATCTACATTTATGTCCAAGTAATTTACATATATCACAAACAACAGAAGATCCAACTCTGATCCCTGTGGAACTCCCCTCGTCAGAACATCCAGCCAGAAGAATCCTCTTCCTCTTTTGTTTACTCCCTGTTCCCTTTGTGTAAACCAGTTCTGAATCAAAACCACCAAGTTACCATGCTCACAGTGAGGTCTCCCCTACATCGGAGAAACCAAATTCATGTCTTATAAAAATAGAGCTGTTCAGTCTGATGGGAGATCATGAACTTCCTGAAACCTGCCGCTTTACTTCACAATCCCTATCCCACTCTGACACCTCTGATGTGGGAAGCAACATCTCTTATTTCTTCTCGGCATGTACCAGCCCTCAGGATTCAATACTGAATTCAACAATTTCATGTTACTAGCCTCTCCTACATGGGCAGAACCAGTCATTGATGTCGACACAGAAGTCTGAACTACTGGATACCTGTATTTCCAGCATTCTCTTTTATTTCAGACTTCCAGCAATTTTCTGCATCTCACTGTTCCACCGTGTTGTTTTGTGTCTTTTCTTGAAATGTCAGCACCGAAAGTAATCATGTTATCTGACCAAGCAAGATCTCAATTCTGTTTTTGATATTCCTTCTGTTTTCTCCAACTCTCTCCCTGTCTGTTCACTGATTCTGTTTAACCCACTGAGTATTTATGTCATTTTCTGCTTTTGTTTGAGATCCTGAGGGAATGTGGAGAGCATGATTCCTCTGGTTAGAGATCTGGGTGTATACAATGGCACAGTTGGTAGCTCGGCTGCCTCACAGTACTAGAGACCGGGTTCAATCCTGACCTCAGGTGCTTTCTGTGTGTAGTTTGCACTTTTTCATTTTGACTACATGGGTGTCCTCCTGGTGCTCTGGTATCCTGCCACATCTCAAAGACATGGGGTTTAGAGGTTAATTGGCCTCTGTAAAATTGGATGGGTGAGAAAGTGGAATCACATAGAATTAATATGGGTGATTGATTGTCAGTGTGGACTCGGTGAGCCAAAGGGCCCAATTTCATGCTGTATCTGTAAACTAAAAACTAAACTGAATTGTTCAAATATAATGATTGCCCATTGAAAGTAGAGATGAGGCTTCATTTTCCTTCAGGTGGTCTTTAGTTTATGGTACTTTCTTCCTTAAAGGATGCTAGAAGCAGTAGCTTAAAATATTCTGACAATTGGTGATCAAAGTAGTGAAAGGTTACTAGTGGTAGGTCAGACGGTGAAAGTGAAGTTTCAAACAATTGGCCATAGATGAAGGAACAGGTTCGGGCATTGAATGTCCTGTTGATGTTCCTAATATGGATATCCCTGTATTCAGATTACATGTACTCAAATCCTTAACACTGCACCAAAATCCAAGATACAAAGCACCAGAGTACAAACCCAACAGATCTAGATGCCAGGGTACACAAAAATGCTGGAGAAACTCAGCGGGTGCAGCAGCATCTATGAAGTGAAGGAAATAGGCGACTGATCTAGATGCCACCTTGTTCTTGCCTCCTAGATGGTGCAAAGCCAATTATACTCTCTCACAACTTGGAAACAAACTCGCAAAGTCAAGAGTAACATGGACATCGACACCCTGTGTATAAACATTTCTTGTTCATTTATTTTAATATTTCAAATTACAATATACATATTTAAATAAGGAGAATATTAAAATGTTAACTTGTACTTTCAACATTTAACATTTAAATGTTAAACAAGCCTTTGACCCATCGGGTCCACGCCGACCATCAATCGCCTGTTCACATTAGATCTATGTTATCCCACTTTCACATTCACTCTCTACACAGTAGGGTCAATTTATAGAGGCCAATTAACCTACAAACCCACACGGCTTTGGGATGTGGGTGGAAACCGGAGCACCCAGAGGGAACCCATGTGGTCCCAGGATGAACATGTAAATTCTGCACAGACAGCATCTGAGGTCAGGATCTAAACCAGGTCTATGGGGTTGTGAGGCAGTAGCTTTACCAGAGTAAAGCTGTGCCACTGTGCCGCTCACAGGGTTAGTTAGTTTGCATTTCAATAACTAAACATTCTGAAATTAGCCATTTTTCACATACTATTATTTCCTCAGTGAATTCACAGAAGATCCTTTTGCACACATTTCTCTCTATTTTGACTTGAGGTAGCAATGTTACAAAATTTTGAGATTTAAAAAATCAAGTCTGCAATTTATCCCATCAGATAAAGCATAACAATAAGTTTAATTTGACACCAAATTCACTTTCATATCTCAAGTATTAAAAAAGTTATGACCATTTTCATACTCGGAAATTAGCATCTTGTTCCCTATTGATTTTCAATGGGCATTACAAAAAAGCTGTGATCTTGGATAGTCAAAAGCACATTTCTTAAGGAAAGATTAACATTTTTAAATAGCCTAAGTGTCCAAAGATTATTCACAAATAATTCACAATATAACATGATTTTTATATCTAATTTACATTAATTTATAGGCCAAATGGAAGGAATTTAGTGTTCAATTGCTGTAAATAAATGCCCATTTAAATCGGTTTTCTAGTGGGTTTCTGTGAACGCGCAGGTTTAGAACGTTCAAATCGCGCTGGATTTGTGCCCTCAAATGCCGAGAAAAATACTGCGGGATATAAAAAGCCCAAAATGAGCTACTCGCTATAGAAAATTATAATTATAGGGTTATATACATGCCCCATTTAATGTAAAAATAAGGTACATACCTTTAATTGTTTGCTTTATAAAACCCTGGGGCTGCGACAGCTTGCGAACTGAACGAGAGCCTTTAAATTTATTATATCTACTATTCGAGGCCTATAAAACTAATAATAGCTTTTGGGACCGGGTCTTGCAGCGATTCTCCGTTAATGATTTACTAGGCTGAACATCTGCGATTGGAACAGCCTAGTAAAAATCGGGTTTTAAACCCGCCCCCTCCAAACAGCTCCAAAATCACACACAAGGGGTGGGGCAGATGCTCAGCCACGATTCAGGTAGGTTTTGTAACATACCTACTTGAGGATTTACTGATTAAATGAAAGGCTTTTAAATAAGATCTCGGGCTGTATTCAATAGTCCGAAATGTCACTCACCACCACAACGGTAAATAAATGACTCCTCTTTGGTATAGAGCATGGAGGTTCTTCCAATTCTACTGCAACCCTTGTTTGTTTCCTGGGCTTGGGAAGGAGTAGGGAATGGTGACTGATCGCATTGGTGGCACCTCCTGAGGGATGCTTGCTGTTAAAGGAATCGTCCAAAAAAGAAAGTGACTTTAAAAGGGGCAGGGGGACTTTACAAAGGACAGAGCAGCCATCACCGGTTTCAGCAGAGATTAAGGTCTATAACAGTTCCTTTTCGGAGGCTGCAATGGAGGTCAGGGAAATATCAAATAGGCTTTTTATAGCAAGACCAGGCAGGTTGAGTTGAATAATTTTTATTGTCGAATATAAATGGAAATTAAATTCGGTAACACGTGTGCCTGACTAGCTAACACAAAAATAGCTCCCGTTGCTGGGAGGAGCGCTGACGATTGACTGGAAAGCCCGCGAACGAACCCACCTGGTCACGTGATCGAGCCAACCAATGGCGAGGGTTTGAACTTCCCCAAACCACCACTAGGTGCTACTACACTTTTGTGAATAAGGCTATTCTGAGTCTGGTGGTGCATGCTTTCATGTTTCTCCGTCTTCTGACCAATGGAAGCGGGGAGAAGAAGGACTGACCAGGGCTGGACTTTTTTTGATTACGTTGGCTGCTTTCCCAAGGCAGTGCAAAGTAAGTCATTGGTGGTGGTCTGGTTTGTCTGAAATGACTGGGCTACATCCACAACTCTGCAATTTCCTATGGTCTTGGGCAGAGCTGTTCTCAAATCTAGCTGGATGCTTTCTATCATGCATCTGTAGAAGTTTGTAAAAGTCATTGGGACATGCCAAATTTCATCAGTCTCCTGAGAAAGTAGAAGCATTGGTGTACGATCTTGGCCGTCACTTTAATGTGGTTGTTATACGACAGACCGTTGGTAATAATAATGTCAAAGAACTTGAAGCTCTCAACCGTTTCCACTATGGCAGCATTAATACTGATGTTTCCAATGTCGTTGATTTTTTTTAAGATGAATGAAGGAAGAATGAATGAATGAATGAATGAATAAGCTTATTGGCCAAGTTGGTACCCATTCAAGAAATTTGCCTTGGTGCTCCACTCGCAAGTAACAACACGACATACAGTAACAATTAAGAATGACACAAAACATTAATAATAAAACATTATAATTTAATCATGTGAATGAAATTGAATACCAGAGCAAATGGAAGCTACAGATTTTTGTTATTGAGTAAAGTTACTACTCATGGAACAAAGCTGTTTTTATGGCTGGGTGTGGCAGCTTTGACAGTCGAAGTGATTCAAAGAGTTTGCGGCCAGGGTGAGAGGGGTCAGAGATGATCTTACCCGTATGTTTCCTGGCCCTTGCAAGATGCAAAGTTACTGCAGAGAGCATCACACCTAAATACTTTTTGCTATTCAGGGTGCCAACATATAGCTTCTTCCCCTTTTATCAGGACCATTATCAGGCTTCTGAATGGTCCTTCCATGAG
Organism: Leucoraja erinaceus; assembly: GCF_028641065.1. Classification (NCBI taxonomy): domain Eukaryota; kingdom Metazoa; phylum Chordata; class Chondrichthyes; order Rajiformes; family Rajidae; genus Leucoraja; species Leucoraja erinaceus. The sequence goes on from NC_073385.1 coordinate 32,871,036, forward strand.
CTAGAATACTGTGTGATTCCATTCTATCCCATTGTAGACATTGGACTTTCTCTGTGGAACTGGTGCACTACAATGCTGAGAATTATGTTCTGCACTCTGTAACCCCCCCTTTGTTCTACCTATTGTACTTGAGTTTGGCTTGAATGTATTGGATTGGATAGCATGCAAGACAAATCCTTTTACTTTATCTTCAGGGGCGGTAAGGTGTTGTAGCGGTAGAGTTGCTGCCTTACAACGCCAAAAACTCGGGTTCAATCCTGACCACTTGTGCAGGCTGTATGGAGTTTGTAAGTTCTCCCTGTGACCTGCGTGGGTTTTCGCTGGGATTTCCCGTTTCCTCCCACACTGTTAAGACGTACAGGTTTATTGGTTAATTAGCTTGGTATAATTGGAAATTGTCCCTAGTGTGTGTAGGATAGTGCAAATGTATGGGAATTGCTGGTCGGCGTAGACTCGGTGAGCCAAAGGGCCTGTTTCCGCCCTGTATCTCTAAACTAAACTAAACTAAATCTTTGTACACATGACAATAATATGCCTAAACCTAACCCTGTAGAGATGCTTAGATTAATTGCCTCTTTGGTGACCCCCTTGCCTGATGGCTTACACTGGAGAGGCAAACATTTCTGCCAGCTAAATAACAAATAAAGTGCCATTAAACCATTGAACCATTGAACCAGCCACACGGTCATTTGCCCATGAATTTCAAGGACTTCACTCTGCTGTTGGAGGTACAACAGAATCATCTCATGGCTTTTTCCAACACCTGACTTCAACAGAGGTGGAGCTAATTGGATCGTTATCCAGCTGCTACCAACACTTTTAGTAACATCAATATTATAATGTGGAGCTTCTGAATTCCAGCTGGGAGGGAGAATGCGGCAGATATCCGATGTAGAAAAATAACATTTTGACTTGCATCTGAAGAGGAAAATTTTAATGATGTGCGATGCCTTATTATTTTATTGCAGGCCACTTAAGCTGTTTGTATTTGTCCGATCTAAACATACTGAGGAGAGTGCATTTGCAGGAGTGAGAGGAGAAGCAGCTGATGCAGAGGGAACCAGACAGGTACATATATAGTGCTGTCATTTGGGACATTCATTAAAATTCATAACTTGCCATGAAATCTAAGCACTGATATTTCCTGTCACTGAGATTATTCTCACTGCAAGACTGACATTTTCTTCACGCAGTAAAAAGAGCTGCACATCTATTGTATAAATGGCTTTGCATACACATCATTTGAATGGAGACACAATTAAATATAGAATTTATTCAATAAACACATAATTTTGCAATAAGATGGCACTTTGAAAATAAAATGTATATTTGAAAATAATCACCCAACTATGTGATGGTGTTGTGTTAGAATGGTATTATTCAAGGCAGTTTGGTCTGGGCAAAGCAGTGTTACAACTTGTAGAGCTGCTGCCTCACATCGCCAGAGACTCAGCTTCGAACTTGACCGAAGGTGCTGCATGTGTGGAGCTTGCACATTCTCTCTGTAATCGTGTTGGTTTCCTCCAGGTGCTCCGGTTTCCTCCTACATCCCAAAGACATTTGTGGGTTAATTGGCCTCTGTAAATTGCCCCTAGTGTGCAGAGGGTGGACGAGAAAGTGGGATAGCATAGAACTAGTGTGATCAATGGTTGGTGCGGACTCAGTCGGATGACGGACTGTTTCCATACTCTCTTTCTAAAACTAAAATGCTAAACTAAATCCAGGAATAGTCTGTCGTTCTGCACTTTAAGAGCACTTTGACCAAAAAAGAATCCAAAGATTGAAGGATGCAACTCACAATTACTTTTGCAAGAGAGTTAGTGATGGGCAGTAAACATTGGCCCTGCCCGTGACACTCCTGTGAAAGAATTAAAATAAATCTTCCTTTATTGTTGTATTGTATTGTATTCAATTTATTGTCATTATCTCACATTAGAGACAACAAAATGAATTTTCCTTACAGTCAAGTATCATAAAAATAAATAATAAATAAATAAAACATATTAAAATTTAAAAAAAGCACAAACACAGAAGGCCACAACACAACATAACCACAACACAATACAGTTAATTTACTTATTCTATTTATTAGTCATCAGTAGAATTTGCTGCCTCTCATTTGGGTTCAATTGTCATGCTTTCCACATTCCCTTCTGCTTTGTGAAGTGAAATAATGAAAGCTATTTAAGCCAAAGACAAAATCCTGACTGCTTGATTTTGAAATGACTGGCCAAGTCTAAGTTTCACAACATTTCTGCATATTTTCCCTCCCATTCCCAGTGGAATTGTACGGGATATATTTTTGTGAAATGCATCTCAACTAATTTCATAAATCAAGAAATGAAAGGAAGCTAACTGGCAGATCATAAAAAGGACCCAAATGCTACCTCTGCACCCCCCCTGTGCCATTCTTCAAAGGCTCCTGTTGTAGAAGTTACTAAATATTCATGAAACTAAATATGAAGAGGTTTTTTTTTGGTGCATGTTCCAAAATAGTCTGCTTCACAAAAGTGAGAATGCTTATTATTTCCCTGTGAAAATAAAACTTTTCAGTGAGATTAATTGTATCGGTAATTAGAACTTCACAGAAATTATAAAAGAAGACACTTTCATTTAAGGTCAGCAAACTTGCCTCCAGACCACAAGCAAGTTCTGTGCAATTCAGTACAGAATAGCCGGGAGACTCAGTCAAAAGGATATCTGTGAAGCAAGAGCTTTGTTCGTGAATGACAAAGTCTACACCACAAGTATAATGTAATTATGGGTAGAGAGTGCACTGACTGGTTACACCTGGTTTATAGGTTAATTAGCCTCTGTAAAATAATTGCCCTAAATGTGTAGTGAGTGGATGACCAAGTGGGATAACATAGAGCTAGTATGAATGGGTGATCGATGGTTGGCGTGGACTTGGTGGGCTGAAACTAAACAAAACTAAACATGCTCTAAACAAAACTAATTGGCCTAGTTTGGTACACAGATGCCCAAGGACAAAGAAGATTACTGAAAGTGTGCACATTGCAGGTCCCCGCCATCTATATTGGTGGCACTGCCTCAAAAAGGCATCCAATATCACTTTTAAGATGTGGGGGGGGGAGGGTGATTTGATAGGCACCCAAGGGGGAGTTTGTTTACACAAACGTTGGTAGGTGTATGGAATGAGCTACCAGAGGAGGGAGTTGTGGCCGATACTATCACAATGTTTAAGAATCATTTGGACTCGAAGGGATGGGTTATCCAAGAGGTAACATTATTAAACATCGTACCATCAAAATAATCATCAAAGTTGATTTTTAACGCAACCAGGTGCTGACAAATTTCAACGTCGAGTTCAGGAATATTTTCACTGCATTCGTTCACCTTCCGATCATCAAATTTGGGGAAAGTTGCGTGATTACCGATCTGAACCCTCCGGCTTCACAGATCCAATTTCGCCTGAAAGCCCCGCACTTTATCCCGTGCATCAATAACAGTAACACTCCTTCCTTGTGCTTGAACATTGAGCTGATTTAAATGAGAAAAAATATGTGTCAAGTAAGCTAATACTCCAATAAATTTCTTAACGCAAAAGTGTTCACTCAAAGGGGATGTCCGTTCTTGAAGAGATGCCATAACTATGGTAACTGCTCAGGTGCTGGGCACGGAGGTGAAATACATTGTCACGGAGAAATGTAACAATGAAGGTTAGCTCAATGTGGAAACAACATTTCTACTTGTCAACTAAATAATATATTGTTTTGAATTATAATTTTAAAAAAAAGCACAAATCCAGAATCAACAAATTTACCCCCTAGGTAGGAGAAATTTACTCCCTGTGTTAGGATTTACCCCACATTGGGTACCCATATCCATGTGCCTACCAAAATCCTCTTAAATGTTGCTATCGAATCTGCCTCCACCATCATCCCCGACAGTGCCATCTAGGCACCTACAACTCTCTATTTAAGGAAACCTGCCCCCCCACCACCCACTTCGCTTTTAAACTTGCCCCCTTCTGGTAATCCTCTTTTGCACCCTCTCCAAAGCCTGCACATCCTACCTATAAAATGGCAACCAGAACTGCACAAAATATTTAAAAAATGTTGATTAACCAAATCCTTATACAGCTGCAACATGACATACATTTTATACTTGACTGATGAAGACAAGCATGTTGTATGCCTCCTTTACCACCCTATCTTTGCGTGTTGTCATTTTCTGGCATCTATGAACTTGCATCCAATATACAACAATGCTCCTAACTGATCTGCTATTTATTCTACAATTTTCCCTCGCATTTGACCTCCCAAAATGTATCACGTCACCTCCATATTTAACCCCACCTACCATTTCCCTATCCGATCTACATCCTGCTGTATCCTTTGACAAACTTTCTCAATATACACAATGCCGCAATTTTTGTGTCATCTGAAAACTTACGTCAGCTCATCTACGTACATCTTCATCCAAATCAATAATATATTAATACACATTCAAATTGCAAATAACCGAGAATGGAACCAATGATTTTTTTATTTTCATACTTCTAGGTTATTCTTTTTATTGATCTTTTCTAAATGCCTCGTTGAATGACAGTACATTAAAGAAACACAACACCCTTTTTAGTCTACACTACTAGGACAAATTTGCTCCATGTAGGCTTTAATTGTGATAGTAAATGTTGACAAGAAAAATGGTAATGATTTTATAATTTGTCAAAGGGGAACAGTCATAATTATTGAAAAAGCACAAGATCTGGTGAACCTTTAGTGCTTTGAAATGTGCGTAGAGAAAGGGGCATGAATAAATGATAAATGAGGAATAAGGTGATTTGTACCACAAATTATACTTAAGCCACATTGGGATGATAGAGCAGCTTATAAAATATCAAAGGAATATTCTGGAGATTTATTGTAATTTTCCTTTTCTCTCCTGATTTTGAATCCATGTCAAATTCATGGGACAAAATGTCTCTTATCTCTGCTGTCTTTATGAGTGCATTTTAATAATGTTATGATACGTGGGTGTAGCTGACAAGATCAGCATTTATTGCCTAATCTTAAGCAATCTTGAGAATAAGGTGTTGGACTTTTCCCGAATTATTATTGCCTGTGTTGAAATGATTCCAGTGTTAGTTTATTTTAATTTAGAGATACAGCATAGAAACAGCCCCTTCGGCTCTTCAAGTTCACGCTTAACACGTCACCTGTTCTTACTAGTTGTATGTTATGCCACTTTTGAAACGACTTTCTACACACTATATACATTTATAGAGGCCAATTAACATACACGCACATACGTTTTGAGATGTGGGAGGAAACCAGGGCACCTGGAGGAAACCCACATGGTCACACAGAGAAAGTGTAAACTCCACACAGGCAGCACCAGAGGTCAGATTGAACCTGGGCCTCTGGTGTTGTGAGGGAACAGCTCTATCTGCAGCACCTGTGTGCCTATTTATAGAGTTCCATAATTTTCAGTCAGCAAAAAAGAAAGAAGAAATTGTGATTTAGAGTCATTGTCACAGAATTATTACAGCACAGTATTAAGTCATTCAGCCAGACGTATCCATGCCAACTAAGCTTCCCCATCTAAGCTAGTCTCATTTGCCCGCATTAGCTCATACCCCACTAACCCTTTTTTATCCATGTACCTGTCAAAGTGTCTTTTAAATGTTGTTACAGTACCTGCCTCCACTACCTCCTCCAGTAGCTCGTTCCATGTGTCCACCACCCTCTGGGTATAAAAGTTGCCCCTCGGGTTCCTATTAAACTTTGCCCTTCCCACTTTAAACCTACATCCTCTGAATCCCAATTCCCATACACTGGATAAAAGACTGTGAACATTCACCCTATCTATTCCCCTCATGACTGTATACCGCTGTAAGGTCACCCTCAGCCTCCTGCGCTCCAATGAATAGAATCCTAGCCTGCCCAAACACTCCCTATAGCTCACGCCCTCGAGTCCTCGCAACATCCTTGTATATCTTCTCTGTATTCTTCCCAGCTTAATGGCATTCTTTTTTTAGGGAACCTTACAAAAGTGATGTTCCCATATCTCTGCTTCTCTTTCCTTTTGAATGATAAACTATTGGCTCTTGTAGATGCTGTTGAAGGGCCTTTACAATTTGGAGGCTCAAAAAAACTGCAGATGCTGGAATTTTGAGCAAAGAAATAACGTTCTGGAGGAACTCAGTGGGTCAGGCAGCATCTGTGGAGGGAATGGACAGTCAACAGTTTGTGTTGAGACCGGTTGTCTGAGCTGAAAATGTAGAGATCAAAGTAGCCAGTGTATAGAAGTGGGGGAGAGAGGAGCAAGGGTTAGCAAGTAATGGTCAGGTAGAGGTGAGGCAGAGTTGATTGGCAAATAACAGTCAGGTGGGGGGAGGAATGAATGGAGTGAGCAACAGAGATTGGAAAGTGGAGAACAAAAGGCTGCAGGTTCTGGAATTTGATAAGAAAGAAAGGTGAAGTATGGAAATGAATAAAGAGGGGTGGATGGAGGCAGCTGGGAACAGCAGAGGGAGAGGAGGAGCTAGGTGGAGGGAGGGAATGCATCCAAAGGAGGGAGAGTATGGGTAATGGTAGATGGGGCAGATGAGGTTAGGGTAAGGAAAGAGGGTGAAAGGTGGCTGGACGCTAAAGTGGAAGAATGGGTTGTGAGATCAAGGAAGGTAGGAGGAAAGAGAAATGAACATAGGGAGTGTGGGATAGTTCAAACTGAGGAATTCTATGTTCATATTGTTAGTTGTAGACTACCCAGACAGATGGTGCCTGACCCGTTGAGTTTTTCCAGAGCTTTTCACTGTACCTCAGTACACACTTAAAACTGAAACTTATTTTGTGAAACACATCTGGCCAGTCTGTAAGGGTGGCTTTGAGGTCCCGTAAACCTATGACTTTACTTTACTCCAACACAATCCCACTCTGATCTCCCTGTCTCTGCTCTTCTGCAGATGGTTTTGTCAGTGAGACAGAAAGAAGGTGCATGGAACTTGATGCATTTGGGAGGAGATGCTTTTAGGGTGTTACAACAGAACAAAAGCAGCTTGTCACCACAGGTTCAAGATGCCCTGCAGAACTGAGCCAAAGCGTGTTTCTGATCAGCACCTGTATAAACCCCAAAGAATTGATGGTGGGAGCAAATGGAGTTAATAACTGGCCATGGAGTACTAGTTGCTGACTGCAAACTCTGGGTCACATTCAGCCCATATTCAGACCTTAGTACCCATTATAGATTATGCATGAAGAAAGGTCCTTTAAAGAAAGATCCTATCCTGAAACATCACCTCAACAAATGCTGTCTGTCCTGCTGAGTTCCTCCAGCACTGTGTGTTCTGCTCAAGATTCCAGCATCTGCATTTCCTCGTGTCTACAGAAGATGCTTTTTGTAGATTTATCTATCTTGAAGATATGCCGTAGAATCTGCATCCAAAATTTAAAAGCTGTCAAAATTCTAGTAATGTAATTTGCCATTCCTTTTCAAATTAAGCTGTAGATGCAGTGGCCATTTGGCTTATTTTGCATGTCATTGATGATGGCATGTGCCTTTAAATCTTAGGCTGCCCGTTATATTATGGGTGGGATTTATGACGTATTTTTGGGGGTGTTTAGAGCTATGGACCTTGCACAGAAGCTTAGTTTTTTAGTTTAGTTTGGAACAAGCATGGAGAAGGTTTACCCTTCGACCAGGTGAAGTGTAACGGAGACACGAGGAGTTTTCTAATCTTTAAAGTGATAAGCTGGAGTTCAATGAAGATTATAGTAACGAGTTGGAAGATGTTTGGATGTACCTTATTGTTTTTCATCAACAATAAATAATTTATTAATCAAAAGACTGTGTTTTGGAAGACTTATCTGTGAAGAAGCTCTGAAGGCCTCTGATGGTGAGCTCGCATGCATACGGAGACATTCCCCTTAATCATGCTGTCCATTTAGTGGCTAGAGGGACTAATCTCTTGAACGATATAAAAATCTGCCGCTACAGTAGAGTCATTATTAGAGGTGCCATCGTAAAGTCATGTAGACACAAGGAACTGCAGATGCTAGTTTATAAAAAAAACAAAATGTTGGAGTAACTCAGTGGGTCAGGCAGCATGTCTGAAGAACATGGATAGATGACATTTCAGGTCAGGATCTTTCTTCTAACCCTAGGCGGCATTTTGGGTTAGGCCAATTCTTCACTGGACTGAATACAGTCTTGCTTATTAATCCAGTGGAATGTAACAAGCCGGACTCATTTCTTCTGTATTAAGTCGATCAAAGTTTACAAATGGTTTATCAGTCCACAATTTCAAGGAAGACTGAACACACAGAAAGACTATTAATGCAAAACAGAATATGAGTGTTGGCCGAAGATAGACCCAAAAATCTGGAGTAACTCAGCGGGACAGGCAGCTTATCAGGAAAGAAGGAATGGGTGACGTTTTGACCCCAAACGTCACCCATTCCTTCTCTCCAGAGTTGCTGCCTGTCCCGCTGAGTTACTCCAGCTTTTTGTGTCTATCTTCAGTTTAAACCAACATCTGCAGTTCCTTATTACACATATGAGTTTTGACCCCAGGTGATGGGCATGTCTGTTACATTGTACTGAAGTGATCAATGAGAATAAGTGGCTGGTAGCCACAATAATTGTGGATTGTAGCAGCGATTTATAAAATAGAATTAACTCGCTTTCTGAAGGTTTACTTTAATAAATCAAAGTCTTCTTTCCTGGCCCTCCTCCAACCAGTCCAGTGAAGTGATATTGTCATTTCACTTAAACCTCCTCTTAAACACATTTGTAAAATTGAAAAAAGACACTAAGCACTGGAGTAATTCAGCAGTTCAAACAGCATCTCTGGAGTACATGCATAGGCAAAATTTTGGGTTGGATTCTTTCTTGAATTGAATGTGAAGACCGAAACTCATGTGCTGCATCTATTTTAAGATATAATGATAATTAGATGGTGTTTTAGGATTAATAAATATTTTGGTGCTATGCCTACATTCTAAAAATTCCTCTCAAGGCTGTAATACAGGACATAGAACAGTACAGCACAGGAACAGGCCCTTCAGCCCACGTTATCTGTGCCAAACATGATGCCAAAATAAACAAATCTGTTTGCACATAATCCATATTCCTCCATTCCCTGCATATCCATATCATGCCTATCTTAAAACCTCTTAAATGCCACTATTGTGATTACCTCCACCATCACCCGCAGCAGCACATTTCAGGCACTCGCCATATTCTGTGTAAAAAAAGACTTACCCCGCTCATCTCCTTTAAACTTTGCCACTCTCCATTAAAATGGGTGGCACAGTAGCGCAGTGGTAGAGTTGCTGCCTTACAGTGTTTGCAACCCCAGAGACCCAGGTTCGATACTGACTACAGGTGCTGTCTATATGGAGCTTGTACGTTCTCCTTGTGACCGCAAAGGTTTTCTCCGAGATCTTAGGTTTCGTCCCACACTCGAAAGACGTACAAGCTTGGCATAAGTGCAAATTGTCCCTAATGTGTGTAGGATAGTACTAATGTGCGGGGATCGCTAGTTCATGTGGACTCGGTAGGCATAGGGCCTGTTTCCATGCTGTATCTCTAAACTAAACTATGCACTCTAGTCTTCCACCCTGGGAACAAGATTCTAATGGATCTATGCCTCTCACTTAGGGTGGCATAAGGAGCACAGCAGGCAGAGCTGCTGCCTTCCTTTCATCTGGGGACTTTGTCCACTCTTCTGCCGATCTCACCCCTCACCTGAGTCCACCTATCCCTTGTCAGGCTTTGTCCCATCTCCCCCCACCACCAAGAAGGACAGTCCGGCTCAAAATGTCGCCTATCCATTCCCTACAGAGATGTTGCCTGAGCCGCTGAGTTAGATTTTGTGTCTGCAACAAAAGCTTTCCACTGTACATCGACACACAATAATAAACAAATAGACTAAAAATAAATTTTCGAAGTAGGATTGGCAGGACCAACCAATGTGGAAACCATTTTCTTGGATCCTCAAGCCATTGAAATTCAAAGGTAGTATTGGAGTTCAATGACGAGGGTTTATTTATAGTCTATTTGAGGATGTCTACAATGAAGAAATCTGAAGAAGAATCCTGACCTGGAAATTAATCTGTCTATTTCCCTCTACAGATACTGCCTGACCTGCTGAGTTTCCCCACCCAGACATTATTGTTTATGATGTTATTGTCACTGTTAACATTCAGGATTTTTAGTTTGGTTTTAGATATACAGCATGGAAACAGGCCATTTGGCCCACTGAATCCATGCCAACCATCTGTTCAGACTCATTCTACGATATCCCATTTTCACATCCACTCCCTACACACTTAAGCCAATTTAAAGAGGGCATTTAACCTACAAACCTGCATGTCCTTGGGATGTGAGAGGAAACCATGATCAGCTATGATCATATTGAATGGCGGTGCAGGCTCGAAGGGCCGAATAGCCTACTCCTGCACCTATTTTCTATGTTTCTATCTTTCTATGAAACCGAAGCACTTGGAGGAAACCTACGCATACACAGGGAAAAGGTACAAACTCCACACAGACAGCACCCGAGGTCAGGATTGAACCAGGGTCTCTGGCACTATGATGCAACAGCTCTATCAGCTGTGCCACAATGCCATTTTTAATTTTTGTGAAGATGTCTACAGGAAAGTATTAATCTCTCACAGAAAATGCAGACTATTGTTAAAAGCAGAATGAATGACATTGAGTACAGAGGTAGTTCATTCAGACTCTGCAGAACAGCATTCAACAGATAATCAAAGGAAATTCATTTGCTCCCACTCTAGTCAGACTTGGAACTTTTGTTACTGCTGATTCCCTGACTGATCGTAAATCTTCAGTGATTTCTTTCCTCCCACATCACAGCTTGTGTCACATTTGTAAGGCTGCAAATTTTCTCTCTTTATGGGCCCTTCTACCTCATTGCATTAATCTTCTCCAAAACCGGTTATCGGAATTAAAAATCTCCATTTGTTTTGGAAGTAATTAGCAATTGATTGGCGTGTATTGTGGAAGACCCATAGGGACCAGATTACACCCTATAATGCGAAAAAAGAGAGAGTTAGATATTGCTTTCGGGGCTAACGGAATTAAGGGATAGGGGGAGAAAGCTGGAACAGGGTACTGATTTTGATTGATCAGCCATGATCCTATTGAATGGTGGTGCTGGCTCGAAGGGCCGAATGGCCTACTATTTTCTATGTTTCTATGTCATTCAGAGACAAGAAACAGCTTGCACCAAGCATTAATTTTACTTTAAAATGTTAGTTATTAAAAAACAATTATTCTTGTTTATGTAATTACCATTTTCCAGATATTACTTATCAAATCTCTTCTTTGCTGAAGAGATTCCCCAAATTCTCTCATGATCTGTTTATTATGTGTTTTCTAAACCTATCACGGAAGGCTTAGCTTTAATTATTAGACCGTGTCATTGAGTCATAGAATCATATAACACGGAACCAGTCCCAGCAGCTCAACTCATCCAGGCTGACTATCTAAGCTAGTCCCATTTGCCAGTGTTTGGTCCAGATCACTCTAAACCTCTTCTATCCTTGTACGTCCAAATATCATATAAATGTTGCAATTTACCTACTTCAACTACTTTGTCCGGCAACTCGTTCCATATACCCACCACACTCTGTGTGAAAACCCTGCCTCTCAGTTTCCTATTAAACCTTGTCCCTCTCACTTCAACCTATATCCTCTAGTTCTTGATTCCCCTACCATGGGAAAAGACTCAGTGCATTCACCCTATGTATTCCCCTTATGATTTTATGCACCTCCATAAGATCACCCCTCTGCCTCCTGCGCTCCTAGGAACGCAGGGGGCTGAGGTCTTAATAGGGCGCCCAATCACTCCCTACAGTTCAGACCCTTGAGTCCTGGCAACATCCTTATCTCTTCTCTGCACTCTTTACAGCTTAAAGAGTATTCTTATTTTCTGTGTATTACTTAGCATCTGCATATCTTTATTTCTTCACCTGCACTTTGTATGTTCCCCTTTCTCTACTTAATGTACTTGAGTTAGACATGATGTATAGCTATCTGATCTGAATGGATAGCATACAAAACAAAGCTTTTCACTGTAACACGTGACAATAATAAATATTAACCTAAACCTAAACTTAAAGCATTAGCTCAAATTCATGTCCGCCAATGATGTGTTCACATTTGTTCATTAATTAAAACAGGCATCAGTCCTACTAACTCCGACACTGAATTTTCCAACTTGTTGAATTGCTTCAATATTTCATTATTTTAGTTTCTGCCACCGCAAACTTGTTTTTGAACACTCTGTCATTATCCATTTGTTCAGTGCTTGCTTTCGAATCACAGCAGGGATCATTACAAGCAATATTTTTCCACTACATGTCATCTCAAGACAAATTATTTTCAAACAATCAAATAACTACCTCAAGTAACAATATTGTCAGGTACTGATTATAATGCTGGGCAAATATATCAAATGACACCTGTAGCTGCCAAAATCAGTTGTCCAATATATAAATATGATAAAAGGCTTTGTCAGCCTGTTGTCTAATATCTGACTGAGAGTGTGCCACATTTAGCAGTCATAGAACATAGATAGGTAACAGCATAATGGTCATAAACTGGATTGTTTAAATCTAAATCTATGTTATCACCAAGATGTGTGTTGTTCCGTAAAGCTAATTGCAGAGAGTTGTGGATGTAGTCCAATGCAACACACAGACCAGACTCCCAGCATTAGTCTGGAGGAGGATCCGGACCCGAAACGTCACCCATTCATTTTCTCCAGAGATGCTGCATGACCTGTTGAGTTCCTCCAGCACTTTGTCTATCCCCACCACCGAGTCCGTCAATACTTCCAGAATACAGCCAACATAGTCAACGGTCATTTTCATCCTAGTTATTCCCTCTTCTCTTCACTACTGTTCTTCTTCTTTCGTGTGGCGTGCACAGCCTAAAGTTGTTGGACAACTTGTTCTATTTAATCTTCCGTTTGTGCACGTCGAGTTGATTGCATTAGTCGAAACAGGGCGGACCACGTGAACGTTGCAATCTTCCACCCCTTCACTATTGTTGGGCAGAAGATACATAAGCTTGAAAGCACCTACTACCAGATTCAGAAACGGCTAATTCCCCTTTGTTATCAGACTATTGAACAGTCCTCCCATAAGCTAGAATACTATCCTGAACTTCCGACCCATCTCAACGCTGTAAGGCGATATTGTACCTTGTGATATATTTCCCTTTGCATTAGCCTGCAGCAGCCTGGGGCTTACATGGGTTTAGCTGGATTGATTGGGGGGGGAGGGGGGGGGGGGGGGGGGGGGGGGGGGGGGGGGGGGGGGGAGGCAAGGGCTGGGTGGCTCCAACACATCCAGCACGTGCTTTGGACTTTGGACTTTGGACTTTTTCTGTGTTAATGGCGCCCAAGTATGGTGACTTGTGCATATGTAAGCTATGCAAAAATAATTTAATTGTGCAGTACATATGTGACAATAAAGAACCATTGAACCTGTTGTACTTGTGCATGCTTGTCTGTATTAATGTATAGCATGACCTAGCTGGAGAGCATGCAAACTAAAAGCTGTTCACTGTTTCCCCGTTCATGATAATAATAAGCCAATACCAAAGATAACCAAATCAGCACTGCAGTAAGGCGATGTCACAGTACTTCAACACCAGGATATCAGTGGATCCAAGCACTATCTGATGCTTCACCTAGCACCCTTTCTCTGTCAAAGTTGGTAGTCTCTAGCCAGTGTGCTCTGTGCAGAGATGATTTGGGAAAAGACATAAAGACTATGTAAACTTCGATGGTTTCAGCCCTCATGATTCATTGAACAGATCGCTGCCGAACACTGTGGAAATATTAAACAAAATCCAGAATACTGGGCATGATCAGGTCTTTACACATCTTAAAGGACATACAAGAAATTGCCTTTGGCTAGAAAGTGTACGGCTGTTTTTAATACATAAATCACACATAAAGAACATAAGCATATATTGAAGTGTTTGCTCCTATTTTGAAAAAAGACTCATCCGTTAGGGTATTTAACTGGAGAGACACAAGGAACTGCAGCTGCTGGAACCTTGGGCATGACACAAAGTGCTGGCAGCTCTTGGGTTACTAAAACTTTCATTAAATTTAGATATCCTTTCTTCGAGAAATCGTGTTTAGTTTGCTTTAATTTCAAAGCATTGGACACCAGATTCTGTGTTCATTTACAGCAGCTGAGAAGGCAGTTTGCACTGTTAGAGATCTCTGCAATGACGAGATGGAGAAGCAGGGCCAAGAAGGCCTGATATCAAGAGGGAGAATTTACAGCAGCTGAGGGCAGTTTGCAGGGAGAGATGGGGGGGGGGGGGGGGCAGGGCCAAGAAGGCCTGATATCAAGAGGGAGGAAAAGGGAGGGATTGGGGGGGGGGGGGTTGGTGGGGGGTGAAAGAAGATGCAGGGAGAAAATTGCTGGGCTGGAGCAAAATTGGGTCAATGGTAGCGTGGAACAATAAAGGGTTGGATAATTGTGAATTAATTTCTCCCCACCTGAATTAGAAGATATCATTAGAAGAAGCTGGACCACTTTGGACTGTTTGCACTGGAGTATCGGAGACTGAAGGGAGACCTGATAGGCATGTATAAAACTATGGGAGGCATAGATAGAGTAGGCAGACATAATCTTTTTATCAGGGTGGAGATGTCAAAGACATAGCTTTGAGGTGAGAGAGACAAAGTTTAAAGGAGTTGTTTTGTAAAGGGCAGGTTTTATAGACAGAGTGTGGTGAGCACTTGGGTCCCAGTGCCATGGATGGTGGTGGTGGCAGAGAGTGGCATTTAACAGACTATTGATATGCTGGGAATGAAGTAATGAAGGATCACATGCAGGTAGAAGAGATTAGTTTAGCTTGGCATCATGTTCAAAACAGACTTGTGGGCTGAAGGGCCCATTCCTGTGCTGTACTATCTATATCTAAAATACAGCCGGCATGAAACTCACCAAAAATGGTTGAAATCAGTGTCCTAAAAAGAGAATAGTAATAACGCAGCACCCAGTAATATCATATCACAACAAAATACGAGCAGTGTGGCCCAAACAATATATATATAGATACCCAATTAACTGGATTGCTCAAACGATACTTTGCAACAGTTTTCAAAGAGGTTAACACCAAATAAACATCACTGTGACAAACTTTATTTTTAAAAAAGCATTACATTTAAAAAGAAGATTAAACAAGTGGATTTCAATCAATCGGATTGATATTATGGAAGAAAGGTCGTTGAACCTCAGGAAGGAATTTGTGAGACATCAGTCAAAAGGGATATGTAATAATGAGAATACTTCTCAAAAAATTGCAGGAGAGGAATGAGGAGGTAGCTGGCATACAGTGATGATTGTCCGATCCTGGGAGGATAATGTAATTTCTTCTGAAATAATCACTCCCACATTTCCCTCATATATTGGTAATATTCAAAAATCACAGAGGCAAAGTCAGAGAGATAAGGTTAGGTTAAAATTATAAAACATACATCTTTGCATAATGCACTAATATAAAATATTCAGCATGCTGATAATCGGGTCAGAAGGTATTAAAAAAATTCACAAAAAGCAGTCTTGGCTCAGATGTCATGATATTGCTAATGATAATTAAAGAGCCATTATTATCCAGTTTAAATTTGCATGCCTTGAATGCAGTTGGACAAGGTGCTAGAGATTAATGAAATTCATGTGCTTTAAAACCTTTAATATGATGTGAATTGAAGCCGCTTAAAAAAAATTGAATGATAAATGGCTTGGCACTTTGAAATATTCTTCATAATGACTGGCTTGTAATATTTAACAATGTAGCCGTTAGTGGAATATACTCCATCAGATTAGATCACAGAATGGAGACAAACATCACAGGTTAGCCATGAGTGTCATCAGACCAAACGCAAATGCAGAAGATTGAGTTATAAATATTTAATTAAAGTAAATTAAATTGTGATAAGGGAATAATTATATTAGCAATTGTCCATATTACCCTTAGAAATGATCTCGAAGGCCAAACATCCTGGATATAATCATGATGTGCATTTAATAAGTTCATAAGGTTATAAGTGATAGGAGAAGAATTAGGCCATTTGCCCATCAAGTCTATTCCGCCATTCATTCAAGGCTGATCTATCTCTCCCTCCCAACCCCATTCTCCTGTGGTGCTCTATGCTCTAGCCAGCCACCACCCTCTGCTTGTTTCACCATTGAGGTCATCTTCTTGAGCTGCATTTTGTCAGGAACCTCCCCTCGCGACCTCCCTGCCGTGAGTGACCCTGGCAGGAGCATAGCTCCACACGGTTTAGATCTCAGGATCCTAGGCACGCACAAGCTTCTCCACCACGACAAGATGATGACACAATCAGTATCTTAACAATAACAGAATCAATGCTGCAATCAATGTGCTCAGTCAGCCCGCTATCTATATTCCCTACTTGCCCTCCTTGCTAAACTGGTGGAGATTTTCTGACCCAATCACCCTGGCATTCCCATTCTTGGAGATCTCCGCAGCACCTGGACATCAGAAAATAAAGCCAGGTTTATTAATTTTTTTAGATTTTAGAAATGGCATGGAAATCGTCCCTTCGAACCACCGAGTCCATGCTGACCATTGATCACCTGTACACTAGCTCTATGTTATCCCACTTTTGCATCATTCACACTACAAACAATTTACAGAAGCCAATTAACCTACAAACTTGCTGTCTTTGTAATGTGTAGGATGTCTCTGGTGCAGGATAGACATATCACTATTATCGTATTTGCCCCTTTCAAAACTATTGACTATCTCTTCAGCATTTTACAGATGTATTCCTTTTCCATGAAATGACATGTGAAAAATGAAAATGTTGTTATCAATACATCAGCATATTTTTAAATTTAGAAATTAGCTTTTGTTTACAGTTAATAGCTAATCATTGAGAAAGCAAATTAAGTTAAAAAGCAAGCCAAATGCATCAGATGGAAGACTATGATCAGATACTGTTAAGAATTATATCCATTCCTCCCATGTGAGCCATTAAAACATTGCTACTTCACCTGCTGCTAATAGTATTGCAGTAAGTTTCTCTCTAGATAGGTCACAGGTGATACGAGTTGACAGTTTCAGTTTAATTTTGTCCTCATGAGATTACATGTGTAATAGAAATCTGCTCTCAAATGCAATCTGACCTTGTAGGGCATTTGTAATTTCAGTTTCCAGGGAGTTGGATTAGATACAGTAGATGGAATGCACAACTTCGGGAAAAAAATGGCGGCGGCGAGAGATTCAAATTAACAACGGTCCCTTACCACGAATCGGCTTCAACTGCTTCAATTGCCGACTGTGGTTTATTTCCATCCCGGACGAGATCTTGACCCTACCACCCGACGTGGGACCATTGGAGGGTCGCTCCGGTTGCGGTGGTCTGTGGTGTTTTTTTGGCCGTTGAACGTTTTTGGCCGTAGCTGAACGATCGTGCACGCCCCGGAGAGCGGCCTACTACCGTGCTAGCTGCTACCTGCTGCTAGCCTGTGCATCATTGAACGCTAGACACCTCCCTGCACGCTGCCCACTGAGAGGATGCTGGCATTGACCTGTTGGACAACCTCTCTACACCTGCCTGCTTACTCTCTGCACCGCATCGCTGGACTACCCCCTGCTGCTGGACAACCTCTCCCTGCTCCCTCACTGCATCTGCACTGGATACTCTTTGCTCCACACTGCACCTGCCTCAACACCACTGGACACCTCTCTGCACCCTCACCATCATGCTCAAATATTCAAATCTACAAATGACTGGTTTCTTCAACAACCACATCCCATCCTGCATCCAAGTCATTAAACAGCTTAGACTTCTACGTCGACCCCGTTTCATCCACAGAGGCTCTCGGCGCAAGCTTGTTTACTTCAACCACGGACATTCCATTCCATCCATCTGCTCACTACCACACTCTACCCCCCCTCAACTGCGTCACCCCCCACCCCAGCTGACTACACGCACTGTCAACCGGGACAACCTCAGATCTCCCCAGCCTGCCCCCCATCCCTCCACCCTCTCATAATGCCAACTTTGCCCTCCTCAACACCAGGTCGCTCAACAACAAAGCCCTTGCCCTCCATGAACTAATCCTTGACAACACTCTGGACTTCCTTCTGCTCAATGAAACCTGGCAACAACCCAATGTCCTCTTCTCCCTCAATCAAGCATCCCCACCTGAATTTAATTACATTTCCAAACCCCGCCCCTCCCGCCATGGAGGTGGCCTCGCTGTTATTTTCAACCAGAATTTTCGGATCACTGAACTCACCTTCCCCCCAGTAGCATCATTTGAATTAAACCCTTTCCTCCATGACAGTCATCCTCATTTACCGGCCACCTAAATCAAACCCCTCCTTCCTATCTGACTTCACAGAACTCCTCACACTTGCCTCATCCCTCTCCCCACGTCTGCTGCTACTTGGTGACTTAAATATTCACATGGACTCCCCCACCTGCAAGCTCGCATCTGAATTCGCCTTTTTACTTGACAACTTCTCTCTCACTCAGCACGTCACCTTTCCCACCCATGACAAAGGTCACATCCTTGACCTGGTCTGCTCCACAAATCAACCGGTACTCGACCTCCATCCATGCCTCTTCCCCCTCTCTGATCATAAGCTTATACGGTTCACCATCCCTTCTCCGACACCTCGCCCCCGCTTCCTCCGAGAAATCACCTTCCGTAATCTAAAATCCATTGATCCCCTCCATCTCTCTGACCTCCTCTCCACCACTCTCCCCCTGGACTCAGCCCCCATCTCACCTGATGATCTCACAAACCATCTCAACTCCACCTTGTCTACCTCCCTTAACACTATGCCCCCCTCAAAACAAGAACCGTAACTTTCAACACATCTTCACCCTGGTACACACCTGCACTTCGTAAACTGAAACAGACTGGTCACCGACTTGAACGACTCACAAAGAAATCATCTCTCACAGTCCACCTTGAAGCTTACAAACTCCACCTCACTGATTACAAAGATGCTTTCATTGCTGCAAAATCTGCCTACCTCTCCTCCATATTCACTGATCCCCACCTAAACCACAGAACCCTCTTCTCCACAGTGGGCAACCTCCTCAAGCCTCGAGCAAACACTCTCCCTACCTCTACTCCGGATCTCTGCAACTCATTCCTCCACTTTTTCGCTGATAAAATCAGCACCATCTATCAATCTTTATCCCCTGTACCCGACTCCCCAGCATCTACTCCACCACCTACCAAGGCCCCTCCTTTCAACATCTCCACTGACCTCCTTACCCCTCCTCCACACTGTTTCCTCTCCCAGTTTGACCTGGTCACCCCTATTGAAATCTCCAAACTCATCAGCTCTTCCAAACCCACTGCCTGCTCCCTCGACCCTCTCCCCACTCCCCTGCTGAAGTCCTGCCTCCCCGTTCTCTGCCCCTACCTCACTAATCTCTTCAACTCCTCATTGTCCCAAGGAATTGTCCCCTCCGCTTTCAAAACTGCTGCTGTCACACCAATCTTAAAGAAACCTGGTCTTGATCCCTCCTCTCTCATTAACTATCACCCAATCTCAAACCTCCCCTTTCTTTCAAAAACCCTGGAGCGTATCGTTGCGTCACAACTTCATTCCCACCTCCTTGCGTATAACCTACTTGAACCCCTCCAATCTGGCTTTCGCCCCCTCCATAGCACAGAAACTACTCTCCTCAAAGTCCTCAACGACCTCCTCACCTCTGCTGACACTGGTTCCCTCAACATCTTCATCCTCCCCGACCTGAGCGCAGCCTTCGATACAGTGAACCACAACATTCTGCTCACCAGACTCAAAGACCTCGACATTGAAGGCTCTGCACTCAGCTGGCTCCGTTCCTACCTTTCCAACAGATCTCACTTCATCTCTCTCCACAACCACACCTCTGCTACAGCCACAGTCACTCAAGGCGTTCCCCAAGGCTCCGTACTCGGCCCCCTCCTCTTCATCATCTACATCCTCCCCCTTGGTCAGATACTCCACCACTTCAACCTGGACTTCCACTGTTACGCCGATGACACCCAGATCTACCTCGGCACCAAATCCCCCCACAACCCCCCCCCTCTCCCATATCAACTCCTGTTTGTCAGCTATAAAAACCTGGATGCAACATAACTTCCTCAAACTCAACAGCGATAAGACAGAATTCCTCCTCATAGGCTCCAAAGCCACACCCAGCAAAATCAATAACCCCACTCTCACCATCGCCGACACCACTGTCTCCCCATCTCCCAAGGCCCGCAACCTTGGCGTGATCTTTGATTCCACCCTCTCCCTTGAGCCTCACATCCACCATGTCATTAAAATCTCCTTCTTTCATCTCCGCAACATCGCCAAACTCAGACCCTCTCTCACACCTCCCGCTGCTGAAAGACTCATCCATGCCTTCATCTCCTCCCGACTGGACTATTGCAACTCACTTCTCCTTGGCATCAGCTCCACCTACATCAACCGACTCCAACTGGTCCAGAACACAGCCGCCCAATTCATCACCCACACCAAATCCTGGCATCACATCACTCCAGTCCTCAAACAACTTCACTGGCTTCCCATCTCCCACCGGGTCACCTACAAAATCCTGATCCTCACCTACAAAGCCCTCCACCATCTGGCCCCCCCATATCTCACTGACCTCCTCTCCCCCTACCAACCCTCACGGTCCCTCAGATCCACATCAGCCGGTCTCCTCTCCATCCACAAGTCCAACCTCCGCAGTTTTGGGGACAGAACCTTCTCCAGGGCAGCTCCCAGGCTCGGGAACTCCCTCCCCCAACTGATCCGCAATTCCGTGTCCCTCACCATCTTCCAGTCCCGCCTCAAGACCCATCTCTTCACCTCTGCCTATCCTTAGCCCCACGTCCCCCTCCCTTTTCATCTGTGCATTAATTGCCTCATATTGTGTTTTGAATTGTATTCTGTCTTTATTTTGTGTACTAGTCATATCTCTACCATTTATTTCATTCCCCTTACATGTTTTTCCTCTACTTGCTAAATTTTTGTAAGGTGTCCTTGAGACTTTTGAAAGGCGCCCATAAATAAAATTTATTATTATTATTATTATTATAACTTCTTGTTGAAGCTTTGTATCACGGGTATCTGGTGACTTTTTGTACAGGCAGCACACTGGTTGAGCTGCTGCCTCATGGTGCCAGAGATGTGGGTTCATTCCTGACTTTGGGTGCTGTCTGTGTGGAGTTTACACGTTCTCCCTGTGTGTGTGGGTTTCCTCTGGGTGTTCCAGTTTCCTCCCATATCCAAAAGACGTGCAGGTTTGTGGGTTATTTGGCCTCTGTAACTTGCAGCTAGCATGTAGGGAATGGATGAACAAGTTTGATAACATAAAATTGTGTGAATGGACGATTGACGGTCAGTGTATACTCGGTGGAACAAAGGGCCCGTCTCTATGCTGTATTTCTAACCCAAACTAAACTAATGACACATGACATGTTATTTTCCATGTAATGCTCCCTGTTGAAAGGCTGTAGGATCATGACTTCAAACTTATTCAAATGATCTTGTGTAATGAAATGCTCATTGTAGAATGCACTTCATTATCATATGCAAGGCGCTTAGATCTCAGGATCAGATTTATACTTTGTTGAGATAATTACCTTTCTTTTGACAATTTAATTAAAAAGAAAACATTTTTAACTCAATCTCCCCTATTTGCATTTGATCTAAGTACCACTGATTTCCCCAGTTCTGTCTGTGTCTGCTCTGAGATGTGATCCAAAGGAACAAATAGCATTAATGATACCATTGTTAAAAATCACAAGTCATTCATTATCATGGGATTTTAAAGGAACCAAACCAGTTATTATTCAATTCTTTTTGAGCCAGCTCACTTTATATCTGAATAGAGTTTTTAAAGGTTAGAAATTTCATTAAATTAAAATTCATTGGCCAACTGCAACCAAGGCACGCAATTTCAAACAAGATTGGATGGACTTTTAATTACCAATAACAATAACCTGGACAGCTCTTCCAAGATTTTTTTAATACTTGCATGTTCTTTAGAATACTGATGATGTTAATTATTTACTTTATCTCAAAATGGGACCTCTTTTATCATTTGAGTGTAATCACATATTGAACCTGCTTCCACAGTTTCTGATTATCGCTAAATATTGTTTTTAAAATTTAGATGCGTATACTCCAAGCTCCCTCCAACTTCTTACATTTCACTCAATAATTTCTCCTTTATTGTGTGCTTCCTTGACTTCTTGCATCTCCAGAACGTGCAGCTTCACACAGGCAATTTAATATTGGAAATTAATGGATTCATGTTTTTTACCCAAAACGACAGTCATGCAAAGACCTGAGTTTGATCCTGACCTCGGGTGTTGCCTGTGTGGAATTTGCACTTTCTTCCTGTGACTCCATGGGTTTCCTTTGGTGCTCCAGCTTCACATGGTGTGTGAACAGGTGAGTGTGAACAGGTGATCAATGGACAGTGCTGACTCGGTGTGCTGTAGGGACTGTTTCCATGTTGTAACTCTTCATTAAACTAAACTCAATAATCCACCACTGTCCTCCTCACTGTCCATATTTCTCTCATCTACAAACTTTCTTACCATTCCGCTACCATTTCAGTGCATTCATTAAAATAGATGAAGAAATTATAAGGCAACAACTACTGAGCCCTGTCAAATCCCATAGAGTAGAAATATATCCATCAAACATTATCCTTTGTTTCTGATCACCAAGGTAAATTTGGATCAATTTTGATATTCTCCCTTGGAACTCATGGGCTTTTAGTTTACTAACCAGCTTGCCATGTCAAACCTTATTGAAAGCCTTACTGAAATATAGATGGATGTGATAAGGGTCCCTTATTGACCCTCCTTGTCATCTCCGCAAACAATTGCATCACAATATGGGTCATGTGCAGGTAGTTAAGAGTTGGTCTTGGCATTATATTTGACACAGACATTGTGGGCTGAAGGGCCTGTTCCTGTGCCGTTCCTATGTTCTGCATTCTATGTTCTAAGTCAGATCCAACCTTCCCTAAGGAATGCTTCCATTTTTCCCCATTATATTCTCCAATACTTTCATTTCATATCTCCTCATTGAATCCTCTTTTTGTTTTTACCATTTTCCATGTTTTCTTTGTTTTTTTTAATTTTCCTGCATTATGCATGTCCCCTGAATAAGCCCATCTCTTCATTGTCATTTTTAACCTTCGCTCAGCCAATTTCTGAAACTGCAGTTGCTAGAAATATGAAATAGTCACAGAAAAAGGCTGGAAATTCTCAGCAAGTCCGGAAGCATCTGCAGAAAAATAAACAGATTTACTGTTACAGTCTGATGACCTTTCATCAAAATAGCAAACAATTTGGTTTTATCTCTCGGCTCTGGCTTTTTTCTCTGGATAAAATTAATATCAGGTTACCACATATACCAACATTCTGATTCTTCCAAATTTCTTTAAATCTAACACTTAGAAACATAGAAACATAGAAATTAGGTGCAGTAGGCCATTAGGCCCTTTGAACCTGCACCGCCATTCAATATGATCATGGCTGATCATCCAACTCAGTATCCCGTACCTGCCTTCTCTCCATACCCTCTGATCCCCTTAGCCACAAGGGCCACATCTAACTCCCTCTTAAATATAGCCAATGAACTGGCCTCGACTACCCTCTGCGGTAGAGAGTTCCAGAGATTCACCACTCTCTGTGTGAAAAAAGTTCTTCTCATCTCGGTTTTAAAGGATTTCCCCCTTATCCTTAAGCTGTGACCCCTTGTCCTGGACTTCCCCAACATCGGGAGCAATCTTCCTGCATCTAGCCTGTCCAACCCCTTAAGAATTTTGTAAGTTTCTATAAGATCCCCTCTCAATCTCCTAAATTCTAGAGAGTATAAACCAAGTCTATCCAGTCTTTCTTCATAAGACAGTCCTGACATCACAGGAATCAGTCTGGTGAACCTTCTCTGCACTCCCTCTATGGCAATAATGTCCTTCCTCAGATTAGGAGACCAAAACTGTACGCAATACACCAGGTGTGGTCTCACCAAGACCCTGTACAACTGCAGTAGAACCTCCCTGCTCCTATACTCAAATGCTTTCTGAAAGTCCAGATACACTACATCCACTGGCTCTCTCTTGTCCATTTTCCTGGTTACATCCTCTAAAATTTCCAGAAGATTAGTCAAGCATGATTTCCCCTTTGTAACTCCATGCTGACTCGGACCGATCCTGTTACTGCTATCCAAATGTGCCGTTATTTCATCTTTTATGATTGTCTCCAGCATCTTCCGACGTCAGGTTAAGTGGTTTATAATTCCCTTTTTTCTCTCTCATATAACCATATAACTCCTGCCTTTCTTGAAAAGTGGGATATCATTAGCTACCCTCCAATCCACAGGAACTGATCCTGAATCTATAGAACATTGGAAAATTATCACCAATGTGTCCACGATTTCTAGAGCCACTTCCTTAAGTAGCCTGCAATGCAGACCATCAGGCCATGGGGATTTATCAGCCTTCAGTCCCATCAGTCTACCCTACCCCATTTCCTGCCTAATGTGGATTTTCTTCAGTTCCTCCGTCACCCCAGATCCTCTGGCCACTAGTACATCTGGTAGATTGTTTGTGTCCTCCTTAGTGAAGACGGATTCAAAGTACCTGTTCAACTCACCTGCCATTTCCTTGTTCCCCATAATAAATTCACTTTTTACTGTCTTCAAGGGTCCAATTTTGATCTTACCTAATTTTTACCTGTTCACATACCTAAAGAAGCTTTTACTATCCTCGTTTATATTCTTGACTATCTTACTTTTCGTACCTCATATTTTCTCCCCGTATTGCCTTTTTAGTTATCTTCTGTTGCTCATTACCCAATCCTCTTGCTCAGTGGGTCAGGCAGCATCTGTGGAGGGAAGGGACAGGTGATGTTTTGGGTCAGGACCCTTCTTCAGGCTAATTGTAGTGGGGGGGAGGGAGACAGAAATGAGAGGTGGGGCAGGACATAACCTGGCAAGTGATAGGTGGACACGGATGAAGGGGGTTTGATTTGGCAGCGGGATTGATTAAGTCACAGAGGCTAAAGGTGAAAAGGAGACAAAAGAGTGTCAGATAAGGAGTGAAGAGGAGGGGAGAAATTAAAAACCAGAGGGAAGGATAGAGATGAAATTGAAAGGTGAGTGAGTGTTTTCTTGAAATAGGCCACGTAATTTGGAACATATCATGTAGTGTAGCTGCCTCAATTCCCCTAGATGAAATTCTAAATTTATTCATAATTTTTCAGGATGTGTTTTTTTTTTCTGATTACATCCTGTATTAGGCATGTTTTCTAGCTCCACTTCCATTTTTGTTTACTGATTTATTAGTATTTTATTTTACTTACTTTAAGCCCTATTTTAGTTTCACTATATTTTGCTTTATTGTCAATTAGAAAGTATCTGATCTCTTTTTGTGCCGTTTCTTCTGGTGTTCTGGCAAGCTTGTGGGGTAAGGAGATAAACAAGCTGTAGTGTGAAGCTAGAGAGAACAGAGATGCCACGACATTTGAATAGATGGTTTAATGATCTGTTAGCACTTCCCACTCCAGTGATTTCCTTCTTCCTCCTCATTGTAGAGAGAATTTGGAAAGAGGAAACAAACATCATTCCAAAAGTAAGGTAAAGGTTTTATACAAAACACACAGTGCTGGAGGATCTTAATGGGTCAGGCAGTATTATTGGAGAGAGTAGAAAGGTAACATTTTGAGTCAGGACCTTTCTTCAGACTGATTGTGGTGGGGGAGGGGGGAGGGGAGGGGGGGGGGGGGGGGGGGGGGAATCGTGGAAAAGAATGTGGGGCGGGTCAACGCCTGGCAAGTGATAGGTGGGTACAGGTGAGGGGGTATTGATTAGCAGATGGGTGGGCAAATGTGAGATGAAAAGAAAACAAAGGGGTGTCAGATAAGGAGTAAATTTTAACTCCAGAGAAAGGGATATAGGTGTAAAGGGACAGGGGAGCAGTGTGGATAAATGAGGTAGGATAGCGGGTGAAATGAGTTCACGTTCGGTGAGGAAAGAGAGAGGGAGTAGGGGATAATTTAATATTTCTACCTAAAACACAAAGTGCTGGAGTAACTCGGCGGGTTAGGCCACCTCTCTGAAGGACCATCTAGATAGGTGAAGTTTCAGGTTGGGACCCTTCTTCAAATCCAAAACGTCACCTATCCATGTCCTCCAATGATGCTGCCTGATCAACTGAGTTATTCCAGCACTTTGTGCTCTTTGCAAGATTCCAGCACCTGCAGTTCTTTGTGACTCATTGTTCATAACGTTTCATTGTAAACTACCCAAGTAGATTAGGAGGAGCTGTTTGAGGTAAGGGCACATTAAATTACATGGCAAGATGTGATTAGTCATAAAGATGTCATAGAAAAGGGTTCATAATCGTCTGGAGATTATTGTACAAAGATTGCTTTTGATTGCTTTCACAATTTCAGGAGACAGTTCCATTTTTAGCACTGGCACAAAATGAATTGGAATCCGCTGACTGGCGCAGACAACAATTTCTGTGAGTGTGAAATAAAAGACTGAGACTGAATGTTGGTTCCCAGAACCGGAACTTGGTGCTGATTACTATATCAACACTACACACACGCGAGGTGTTATTTTGCATGTTCACAGAGCTTTAGTAAAACTTTCAAAAGTGGATGTGGCAAACATCCAGGCCTGTGTCATGAAGTATAATGATATGGGGAAAAGATAATGAAAAAAATGCACGATTAAGATCAGAGTTGCCATGTTCATCATGGGTGCTGGGTGCTGACCTCCCCACCATCGGAGGGATCTATATGAGATTGCTAGCAGTTAGATTTCTCCCACATTATCCCTGATAATTGTCGCCTCTCCACCCCCCCCCCCAGATGCCGCCTGACCCAATAGGTTCTCCAGTGGAGAAGCGTCTGTTTGCTTGACAGACCCTGACAGTAAACCATGAACAGAGCCCAGTGCTTCGCAAGCTCATCACTTCCTTCCATCCAGTCCAACCTCACGATGCATTGCCTCTGGAGGTATCATCAAGGATACTTGCCACCATGGTCTTTTATATTTCTTCTACCTTCAGGGAGAAGAACCAGGAGATTGAAAGTTAGGACATCCAGATTTAAGAACAGCTGTTCTGAGTTCTCAAACAATACTCCTCATAAACATGTTGATAAGCCTGTTGAGAGAGTGCCAACTCCCATTTAATTGGGGCAGTACTGGGGTGATTGGTATAGATGGAAATAAAAGGATTTCCTTTCCCTCCTTTCCCTCCCTCTCTTCCCCTGTCCCCTTCCATCCACATTCCCCCATCTGTCTTTACATTCCACCCCTTCTCTCCTTTCCTTATCCTACATTATCTTGTCTCCATTTCACCTCTAGCCTTTACTCCACCCATTCATAGTTTGCCTGTTCTAAAATCTATATATTTTATTCAAATTAAACTTGAAAACCTCTGGAGATATGTGGGTGTATATATCATTATTTGCTAGCTGCTTTGAAAGTAGGCTTGCAATTAAATATTAGATTAAAACCATATAGCCTTGCATTTTCCACTGTGGAGATACCTTTAAAATAGTAATCTTCTCTTGCACCCCGCTTACCCCCTCTTTCTATCCTGTGCAATTCCATTTCTACCCGCCTCCCACCCACCCACTCCACCCCCTCATCCCCTTCCCATCATCCAGTTACTTTCCTTCGACACTCATCACCTATCCCTGAGCCCGTCTCCTTCCCTCTTCCCTCCCCACAATTCCCACCCACTCACATCCCCCTCTCCAGCTTTACATTTCACTCCTCCTCTTCTCTTATCTAATGCTTTATTGTCTCCGTTTCTCCAGCCTTTGTCACTTACTCCATACATCTGCCAATCAAGCCACCTCCACCTGTATCCACCTATCACTTGTCATAGTGTCATAAGTGATATGAGCAGAATTAGGCCATTCAGCCCATCAAGTCTACTCCACCATTCAACAATGCTGATCTATCCCTCCTAACCCCATTCTCCTGCCTTCTCACCATAATCCCTGACACCCGCACTAATCAAGAACCTATCTATTTCTGCTTAAAAAATATCCATTGAGGGTTGTGAGGCATCACTTGTGAGCATTGTTGCCCCACTCCCCATATCTATTTTGCAGCTTTCTCTCCACTATAGTTTGAAGAAGGGTCCTGACCCAAAATATCACCTATGCATTCCGTCCACGGATGCTGCCTGATCTGCTGAGTTCTTCCAACACTTTGTGTTTTGGTCAGGTCTGACACTTTGAACTAAAGTCAGCATTACTTGCATTATTTTGGATAATGTTTCTAGTTCTTTCTGGCTGCTGCGAATGAACTAATATACTGTGAAAGTTGGATGTGCCATCTACTGCACATCTACGGTTACACCTTACATGGAACACGATGAGTAGCGACTAGCATGGGATCCAGTAGTTTTTAGCAAACATCATACAAAATGATAGAGTTCACTGGCACCGTAGAAATAGGGGACAGAATTAGATTGAAATTTCTGATCCACTTAAATGATCACTCTTCAAGTACTTCCCTGCTTTCTGAACCACTTCATTTTTTCTGAAGTAATTTTGCTCTGTCTGCTGTTTAATGTTTCTTTCTCTTTGAGAAATGTCATGCTTATCCTCTTGACTGCAATATCTCAGCACTTTTTGCATATTCAGTTTCCCTCTGTTCATTCTGTATAAAGGGCAGTGCTTTTTCATCTATTCAATCTTTGTGCTGACTTATGTGGAGTTTCTAGTCATTGTCGACTTTTGTCTGGTCGAAGAAACAGACAGTTGTGCCTCATTCATTCTGGTCCATTTTTGATTGATTGATTGAAAGACTCAGCATGTAAACAGGCCTATCAGCCCACTGAGTCTTTCCTCGTTCAAACTGGTTCCATGTTATCCCACTTTCGCAACCACTCCCTAAACATTATTGGCAATTTACAAAAGCCAATTAAGTTACAAACCCACATGGCTTTGGGATGAGGAAGGAAACCAAAGCCCCCGGAGGAAAACCATGCAGTCGCAGGGAGGTCATGTAAACTCCACACAAGGTCAGGATTGAACCAGGGTCTCTGGCACCGTGAGACAGCAGCTCTAGCAACTGCCCCACTATGCCTCCTTTTTATTGAGAAGTTACACACCATTGTCTTGTGGGCATGTATAAAATTGCAAACACCAAATGAAAACGCAAGTCAGGAAATATAACTGTGCTGACAAAAGCAAATGGCTGGTTTTAGAATGGATAAACTGTCAGATCTTTTCTTTGTAAAGTCATTCCCTGTTACTGCCAATGTTGTCACAGTGCTGAAGTCAGAGAGTGGGGATGGACATTTCTATCTGTCTCCGAGTACCACTACTTTCAGGACACTTGCGTCCAAAAACTAGAAACATAACTTTGTGGAAAGAATTGTGCATTCCTTCCCCATTCTCTATGGCAGCTGTTTCAATGGCCTTACCCTCAAAGCAGTTTTCTCCAGCATACCCACTATCTCTCTACATGATAGTGACACTGTTCTTCCTGTTGGCATGAACTAATGTAAAATGATTTGCTGGCACAAATAGATCAACAGAAGTGCCCCAGATATTTCCTTGCAGTTGAAGGGCATGAATGAAAATAATCAGTCTTCTTCCAAAATATTCTTGCATTATGAATGCAAGGATTTATGAATCCTTGCAAAGATTTTCTTACAATCCTAAAAATAAGCGGCACAGTGGCACAGCTGGCAGAGCTGCAGCTTCACATTGCCATAGATCCGGATTCAATCCTGACCTCGGGTGTTGTCTGTGTGGAGTTTTCAGGTTTAGTTTAGTTTAATTTAAAGATACAATGTGGAAGCAGGTCCTTTGGCCCACCAAGTCCACGCTGATCAATAACACCCATACAGGTCTGAATCAAACCTGGGTCTCTGACGCTGTAAGGCAGCAACTCTACCGCTGCGTCACTGCGCCATTCTACCTGTGACAGCTTGGATCTCCCACATCAAAAGATGCATGGGTGTGCAGTTTCATTAGTCTCTGAAAAATTGTACCGAGTGTGTAGAGAGTGGATGAGGAACTGGGATGGCCTGGAGATCCATAACTATTTCCTCACTCATCGGCACTGTGCTCTTTGAAAGGCACTGCCTCCATCGTAGGATCCAAATTAATGCCCAGGGTGCAATCTCTCCCACTCATGTGACATTAGATACAGAGCCAGTGTGAGGACACTGGCTTGCTGATTGTTTTCTCTGAAGCTGCAGTGTTTAAGGGGAGACCTTAATGCACAGAGTCGCTTGCCCAGTGAATCGAGGAGCTGAGGACATAGGTTTAAGGTGAAAGGTAATAGGAATCTGTGAGGTAACTTTTTCACACAAAGGTTGGTGGATGTATGGAACAAGCTGCCAGAGGAGGTAGTTGAGGCAGAGACGATCCCAAACGCTAGCACAGTGTTGTGGGCTGAGGGAACTGGTTTCCAGAGGGCTAGTATGGACAGTGTGGGCCAAATGGATTCTTGTGCTGGCAGCTCAGTCACGGAGACCACTCACTCACACTCACTCACTCACATGCCCACACACTCCCCCACACACACACACACATTCACTCACACACACACACATTCACTCACACACGCACACGCGCACACACACACACACACACACACACTCACAACACACACACACACACACACACACACACACACACGCACACGCACACACACACAGACACACACTCACACACACACATACTCACACACACACACACACACACACACACACACACACACACACACACACACACACACACATACTCACAAACACACACACACACACACACACACACACACACACACACAAGCACAAACACACTCACTGACTTACACCATTTATATATGGCAGCAAACTTTCTTGAATACTCACGCGGCTGAGCGCGGCATCTCCAATTTCGGGCTTCCACAGTCAGCGGCACTTCCGCAATCAGCGTGACCTCTGCTTACCGGAAATTGCACAATCAGCGCGATCTCTACACTCACCGGAAATTACGCAATCAGCACGACCTGTCCACTAAACGGAACGTTGATTCAAACACACTCAGACCTACTAAAGCATTTATTCCTTCCAAACACAGTTGGACCTAATAAAGCATTGCAGTTTCAAGCACAGGCAGGGCAGCAGGCCGATCAATTCATGGCATTGTCATTAAGGGCTAACAAATAATTTATTGCAAGTACATTGCAGACTCAAAGTTCAGTTGATTCTCAGAATGAGAGTCGTGGCCTCTCCCTTGTGATCTTGCAGGGTGACTGAGTCACGTCCAGGCATCCAGGGCTTTATAGTCCTGCCCCACCCCCCACCCTCCCGGAAGGGGCATTACCTTCATTGCGGTGATTGACAGGCGAGAGGATCTCAAAGTTTTTTTAAACACTCATAACTTTTTTTTTCATCGATGGGAAAAATCCTCAGGGCCTGCTCAGCGGAGGGGGACAGTGAGTAAGATAGCTATCAAATCATAGCGATATATGGTAGCATTTTTTCTAAAATCAATATACAGCGCAGACAGGAAGTGGTCAAGATGAGACTTTTAATTATATAGATGTGTAAGACAAATGTTTGTTCACAGAGTGGTGGGTACCTGGATCGTGCTGCCAGGGGTGGTGATAGGGGCAGATATGATGGCGGCATTTAAGGGACTTTTGTTGGGGCACATGGATATGCACGGAATGGAGGGATATGGATCATGTGCAGTCAGAGGTGATGAGTTTAACTTGGCATCATGTTGGACTCAGACATTGTGGGCTGAAGGGCCTGCTCCTGTGCCATACAGTTCTATGTTCTCTGATGCATCTCTAAAAAGTTAAACGCTAGACTATAAAATTTTCAGAATTTTTAAGAGTTTTATATTTTTTAGGCATTGGTTAATTAAATTAGAAATTAATTGGTCACACAATCAAAACAGAATGGAGGATTTATTGATAGAAAAAATGTTTTGATAAATGTACCTTAAATTCTAATATACACACATAGTGGCATCTTTTTGTTTAGAAAAACAACCCGCTGTCAGAGCTATTTGTGTACCCTGTCAACCTGTTGCATTCTTTTCTGCAGATTTGTGGAAGATTATAATAATACTGAAGATTTATGGCATGTAATTAGAACAGGACAGTACAGTAACAGGCCCATCGACCCATAATGTCCCTGACGAACATAATGCCAAATTAAACCAGTCTGCACTGCCTGTACATGATTCATATCCCTCCATTACCTATCCAAAAGCCTTTTAAATGAGGGGGTACCTCATTGAAACAATCAGAATAGTGAAAGGCTTGGATAGGGTGGATGTGGAGAAGATGTTTCCACTAGTGGGAGAGTCTAGAACTTGAGGTAATGGCCTCAGAATTAAAGGATGTTATTTTAGGAAGGAGATGAGCAGAAATGTCTTTAGTCAGAGGATGGGGAATCTGTGGAATTCTTTGCCACAGATCGCTGTGGAGGCCAAGTCAGTGGATATTTTTAAGGCAGAGAGAAAGATAAATTCTTGATTAGTACAGGTGTCAGACATATAGGGAGAAGGCAGGTGAATGGGGTTATGAGGGAGAGATAGATCAGCCATAATTGAATAGTGGAGTAGACTTGATGGGCCGAATGGCCTAATTTTACTCCTATCACATGACCTTAAGACCATAAATGCCATTCCACTACCTCTCTGCCTCGACTACCAACCCTGGCAGCGTTAAAGCAATCAAATGATGGGGTATATGTTGTGTAGCCACTTCAGCAGATGAAACATATACTTTGACTGTGGAGAAAGAAGCAGGATAGAGTGGTGATTCGGTATTTGCTCATGCATCTGACAATCAAATCAACTATTAGGTAGAGGAATTCATGCTTTATAAAATATGCAGGCTTCAGTGAAAAAGCATCAAAAGCTACCGCCGACTGCTGATTTATTTTACTTTCTCATCCTATTTCTATTCTAATGCATCTATAATGACAGAACATTAATCATTCCTCCAATGTTTTGTGAAGGGAACCATTCTAAAACTGCTGCTGAAGAACACTTCAATATTTTCCACATAAAGACAGGCTCGGTTTATCTCCAAATGTTTATGCAAATATATTCAGCCATGCTAATTAATTTTCTGAATTATTCTAATATGTTAATACAAATTCACTCTGGATATGTCAGGTAAGATCAAAGTATTGGCATAAGCAATATTAGGAGATCAGCTAGTAATGAATTTCAGTCGCCATCAACTAGAGCTGTTATTGTCCTTGTGAATTCTAAATTAAATTGTTGACTTGTTTACAATGCATCACACAGTGAAATCTATTTTGACCGCCAAAGAGTATTATTAAAACAACCAGTAACGTTGCTTATAAATATAAAATGCTCACACGATCAAATTATGATAGGCATAGATAGAGTAGATTGCCAGAACCTTTTCTGCCAGGGTAGAAATTTTAAAGACTAGAGGGCATAGGTTTAAGTTGATAGATGCAAAGTTTAAGGGAGATGTGCAGGGCACGTTTTATACACGGAGTGTAGTGGGTGCCTGGAACATACGGCCAGGGGTAGTTGTGGAGGCAGACATGATGGTGGCATTTAAGTCAAGTCAAGTCACATTTATTTATATAGCATATTTAAAAAACAACTCTCTTGGCCAAAGTGCTTTACATTTGTTATAAGAATAGCACAACAAAACAGACTACATACATATATACATGTAGCCCTCACTCAGAGGATGTCAGGAAAGGCTTGGGAGTATAGATAAGTCTTTAGTCTTGAATTAAAAGAGTTGATGGAGGGGGCAGTTCTGATGGGAAAGGGGATGCTGTTCTACAGCCTAGGGGCTGCAACCGCAAAGGCGCGGTCGCCCCTGAGCTTATGCCTAGACCGTGGGATATTCAGCAACCCCAAGTCGGCCGATCTGAGGGGCCTGGAGGTGGAGTGGTGGGTGAGAAGACTTTTTATGTAGGTGGGGGCAAGCCCATTGAGAGCTTTGTAGACATGGAGGAGTATTTTGAAGTTTATACGGAACCGCACAGGGAGCCAGTGGAGAGAGGCCAGGATCGGGATGACGTGGTCCCTTTTTCGGGTGCCCGTCAGGAGTCTCGCTGCGGTGTTTTGGACCAGTTGCAGGCGGGACAGGGAAGATTGGCTGATGCCAGTGTAAAGGGAGTTGCAGTAATCTAGGCGGGAGGAGATGAATGTGTGGATGATCTTTTCCAGGTCATCAAACTGGAGGAATTGTTTTATTTTATTTAAGAGGCTTTGATATAGGCACATGGATTTGCAGGGCATTGAGGGATATGGATCACGTGCAGGCAATGGAGATTAGTTTATTTGGCACTGACATTGTGGTCCAAAGTGCCTGTTCCTGAGCTACATTGTTCTATAGTACACAGAAATGCTGGAGAAACTCAGCGGGTGCAGCAGCATCTATGGAGCGAAGGAAATATTCCTTCGCTCCATAGATGCTGCTGCACCCACTGAGTTTCTCCAGCATTTTTGTGTACCTTCGATTTTCCAGCATCTGCAGTTCCTTCTTGACTACATTGTTCTATGTTCTGTTTCTAGAGTGGAACCATATTCAGTGGTGAGGTTCACCTGTGTTCCAATATGGCATAAGGACAATGTGACGCTTGGATGGTAAACATGTTATAACTCATGAAATAGGGAATAGACACGGTCAGGTAAACATATCACTCTTTGATTGCATGTGCAAAATTCCTTAAGGTTAAGCCAACAGATGATTCATAAATGAATCTAGGCAGCTGGGATTCTTGTGTAGGGTCATTGCCTGAGTCCTGAAGGAAGGGGGCATTTGCATTTGTCTTCAATGATTCTCAAATCTGGGGTCAAAGCATTGAGTGAATAAAGCAAAGTCATAGAAGCATACAGCATGGAAAGAAGCCCTTTGCCCCAATGCATTTATGTCAACCCAGATGCCCCAACTAAGCTAATACCATGTATCTGCATTTGGCACATATCCCTCCAAAAAAACATTCACTGCCCATGCACTCTACTTTTAAATGTTATTTTAAATGTTGTTGTTTTACCTGCCTCGATTTCCTCTGGGAGATGATTCCATATACCCACCGCACACTGTGATTAGGTTTAGGGTTATTATTGTTGCGTCTATCGAGGTACAGTGAAAAGCTTTTGTTTGCGAGTTATCGAATCAAATCAGATAATACAATCACACCAAACTCAAGTTCAATAGGTAGTATGAAGAGAACGATACAGAGTGCAGAATATTGTTCCTCAGCATTGTAGCATAACAGCTCCAGAGAAAAAGCCCAATGTTCACAATGAGGTAGGTTGGGGAATCAGGACTACACCCTGGCTTATGGTAGGGCCATTCTGAAGTTTGCTAAAAGAGGGGAAGAGGCTGTTCCTGAGTCTCACATTGTCCGCTTTCAAGTTTTTGTGTAAAATTTGATGTTTTTCCTTTCAAACGTTTTCTAAGTCTGATCAATGGATATCTTCCCTGGAGTGTGAAACATTGATTGTTGGTCTTGGCAATGGTCTGGTTTCCGTAGATAGGAGGTCGAAATGCAAGACAAGTGGATCAAATTAACTTGAACAGGACCTCCCACCTACTTGTCTCACACATGTCAAGCTGAAATACAAGCCGAAGCTAATATCCTGAAAGAAACCGCTCAAGCATGAAGTTGATTATTAACCTATCACGTGTGACAAATGGATACACTGGCTTTGCAGGATGTAGATAAAACTGAGATGCATTGAAAGCAGAAGAATAAAACTGAATGCCTCAAAGTGGAAATACAAATATTGAAGGCAGGGTACATGCTTTCATCAGAGGTCTAAGGGCAATTTCGATATTTTTAATCCTGATTATATAACAATTTTATATTGTAGTTAATTTGAACAATTTTAACAATGAACAAATGTTAATTATCTACTCATGTTATAGCTGATTTAATCATTTCTGGAACTCACACAAAGTAGGAAATGTTCTTGTCAGCATTCAGTGCCTGCTGACCAACTTGTTAATTGGGTGGCTTGCAACCCAACAGTATGAACATTGAATTTTCCAATTATACATAACTAACTTACAAACGGCCCTATCCCAAACCTTTCTTCCCCTCTCCTGTGCCCGACCTAATTGCACACACATTTCTCCCCTGCCCCTGTACTCTTCCAACACTCCAGCACTCAATGTATTTTTTGTAAGTTTTGGGAAACTCACTAGATGGCATCCGGATCCCCCGCTGTACCATAGGTTCAATGCAACTCCTAAATTAATTGCATGCTTTCATATTTAGATATAGGGTGCTTTCACTAAAGGTCACTGGAGCATAGATCCGCACAATTTAGCAGGTGATTTTCACAGGAGGTAAATGCTCATCAACTAATATTCCTAAAACAATGACAAATGCAACCTACTGATTTTACTTCGGAGTCACGTGAGTGACTACGTGAAGAAGGCCCGTTCAGCCGCACGTGCGTCATTACGTCCCACCCGTTAAAAAGCCGCTTGGGGAAAACGGCTCCAACGGGGTTTTGATTGTTTCTGCCCGTTTTTATTCCCTGCAGGAACCTGTGCCAGAGGTCGGGGTGGATGACGTGAGGCCCACAGCTACCTAGATTTACTGGGAAAAAAAAAGATAGAAGCTGGGTAAGGTAAATTTGAAGAGGGAGCTGGAGGGGTGCCAATCACTCCGAGCGGAATAGACGCTGGGGGGCAGCCGACATTTCCAGTGGAGATTTAAAGGTCCAAAAAATATCGGTAGGCCGGGAGGGCTTCCCGCCTGATATGCTTGAATACTGAATTTCCCGGGGAAACCACCAGTAATCTGTCAATAATGCCTTACTTTTAGATGAAATTCAGCGAGCAAACGCGATAAGTCAATAATGCCTTACTTTTGATGAAATTCAGCATATGCCGGGTGTCAGGAGGTTTTTTCCCCGATATACATATAGAGGCTGGGGTTCCCGGGTAGGCGAATCCAGTAATTATGCGGGTTTCAGACCGCAGGGATCCTGAAAGTGGTTAAACCGACTGGAACGGTCAGCCCTGGGACCAGTAGGGGTTTTCTCACCGGTAATATACAAGGGTGCTGGGATTCCCGGGGGAGGGGAAATCCACCAGCTATGTGGTGCCCAGACCGCAGAGGTATGGGGGTAAATCGACCCAAGTGGTCAGTCCTGGTGCCGTGAGGGTTCTTTTCCGGTAAAAATAAATAATGTGGAAGTTGGCCAAGATGGAGCCTTATCAAGAGGAGGCTCAAGACAGATACACCCTAACATCAGGAGATATGACAGTGTTGGGCAGATGGGGAGCCCTTGCCAGCAGCGCCTTGTAACAGGGCTGCATAATGGGGATGCCGAATATATGGCAGTGCCAACCTATTGCTCTAAGCCGTGTCAGCAGCGCCTTGTATAGGGCTGTTTAAATGTATGGGAGCAGCACCTGGAGAAGGGCTGCAATGATGTCTCCCTCATGGAGGAGGTGAGCTTACCGGGGCATTTTCTGACCCTGAAGGGTGGACCTGTTGGAGAGGTCATGACAGCAGCGCCTTGTAGTAGGGCTGCTTAATGTCTCCCTTATGGAAGAGGAGAACATGCCGGGTTAGTGTAATCTGATGCCGAGGCTGAGGGTATAGGGTGATTTCACGAAAGGTCACTGGAGCGTAGATCCGCACCCACGTGACCGAAAATCTCAAGTGGAGGACATGCTATACATCCGGTACATGGTAGTGAATGGGAAAACGCGCACTTTCCCACCCGTTAAAAACATTGAAAACGGCCAGTTTTTGAGCTGCAATTTACTGTGCCAGTCGGGGTGACCGTGAGGCATAGCTACCTAGATTTTCAGTCCAAAAAAAAGATAGAAACTAAGGTAAATTAAAGAGGGAGCTGAAGGTGCCAATCCAGCGGAAGTGAACAGTGGACATTTGCCGTGGAGATTTAAAGTTCCAAAATATCGGGAATTATCGCGTTTGCTCGCTGCATTTCATCAATAAAGATAAAAAAGTCAATAATGCCTTACTTTTGATGAAATGCAGCGAGCAAACGCGATAATTCCCGATATTTTGGATCTTTAAATCTCCACGGCAAATGTCCGATAAGCATTTCCGCTGGATTTGCACCTACAGCTCCCTCTTGAATTTACCTTAGTTTCTATCTTTTATTTGGACTGTAAATTTAGGTAGCTGTGCCTCACGGTCACCCCGACTGGCACAGTAAATTGCAGCTCAAAAACTGTCCGTTTTCGATGTTTTTAACGGGTGTGAAAGTGCGTGTTTTCCCATTCACTAACATGTACCGGATGTATAGCATGTCCTCCACTTGAGATTTTCGGTCACGTGGGTGCGGATCTACGCTCCAATGACCTTTCGTGAAATCACCCTATAGCGTGGAGCATACCTCAAGGAATGAAGGGCACATGTCAGAGGTACGATTTCTGGCAGCAAGGTTGCCATTACAACACAATGCAGTGAACACCGCTATCAGGGGTGTTAGAGCCACCCACCGAATATTTTATTCAGGTGAGACGTATTCCACAGGCAAAACCTGAAGGGCGAAGCACATAGTTTAGGGGGAAAACGCACCCCACGGCTTCATCGGCAGGATGCGGTTCACTGAAGCTGGTAGCAGCATTAAGCTGACCAGAGTTACTCTACAACTAAGTGACCACGAACAAGTTGGTAAGATTTACAATTGGTTGGGCAACACACAAATAACTGAGACATTGTCATCTACTCAGAGGCATTATAACCAGGTAACTGGACAATACTAGTATTCCAAGAAGGTTAGAATTTGGCCGGAAGAGTGTTGAGCCAGGTCCAGTATTTTAGCCAGGTTGCCTTCGAGACAGGCTCAGAGATATGGGGAATTGTCTTTCAAGGCAAGGTTAGAATTATGGCAAGAGTTGTCTTGGGACATGTGAGAATTATCAGAACCGGGCCAGAGTTGTTGTCAGGGCAGACTCGAAATGATGGCAGGTGTGGCCTGTTCATTAAGAAAGAAGGGTGATCAAACTGATTTCCTAGGGGTTTTTCCATGTACCATGATCATCAGATGTTTGAAGGCATTGTTATGATGAGGCAAGTTAAACAGTATGACAACTATAAATCATTCAAAGGACAACTCGGAGTTCAAAAACAATTGTGATGTATTGTCTGGATTATATTTTGATGCTGTATTTGTCTAAAATCCACTCAGTTTCAAGCTAATTGAGGAATTGGTTTCTCCTATCCAGTAAATTAGGTTGTTATCAAATGGATAGTTGCCATGTGACTCCGCCCTGGGCAATAGATTGGAATCAATAGAAACCTGGAACAGCCTTGTGGTTATAAAGGAGTTCCTATTCATTAGACTAACTGGCAA
This sequence comes from Leucoraja erinaceus, assembly GCF_028641065.1. Taxonomy (NCBI): domain Eukaryota; kingdom Metazoa; phylum Chordata; class Chondrichthyes; order Rajiformes; family Rajidae; genus Leucoraja; species Leucoraja erinaceus. Next base: position 32,910,383 of record NC_073385.1, read on the forward strand.
TGTAATAGATGTGATGCAGCTGTGCATTTTGGAGAACTGACAGCAAGCTTAATGGCAAACTATAAGGGTCATGAAGGTCATTGATAATACAACTTGCTATTGCCAGCTGAAGCTAAGAAAGCCACTATGATGGGCAAACAGTATTCAGCATTGCTCCAGTAGTTGATCAATAAAAATGTAATTATATTGCAAAAAAGATGCTATGGCTTAAGGTGGGAACATGCGAATGTCATCTCTAGTTGAGGTGCAGGAGATTTGCAATGAGATATTAACTCTTCAGTATTGGTATCAACTATCTATAGACCCTAAGTGCATTATGGGTTAAAGAGGGATTGAGTGAATATGCATAGGGGCATGCTCAACTTCATGTTGATACACTAAGATATGGCATATGATAAGCACGAGGGTGCAATAAGGGAAAAGATCCTGTAAAAGGTACATAATCTAATTTGCCACTGGAGTATCATTAAGGACAGATCAATGACAACACAGAATGGGTGTTGGACCATGCAGTATTTATGAAATTATGATTTAATGCAACACCGAATATAGAAATATTGTTTTCATGCTAATTAAAGGTTGCAAAATGTGTGGCATAACAGTCGGGAAAGATGCATTCTCGCTACAAGCATGAGGAATGATCTTTTATGTCTTCCTCCAAATTTGCTTTATGAGTCGGGTCTTGGAATAGAGTCATCAAGAGTCACTTTAGGTTCCAGCTGTGGAATTGGCCTATGCAGTTTGATTCCCGATTTGTCGGGAATAATAATGCAACATTATATGGTTATTTAAACGTAATTTGCTGATCCAGCCTGCGGCTTGAAAGATCAGCCGTTGCATGATAAAATCAATATATGTTCTACAGATCCTCAATAGACTGCTTACGGCTTGGATTTGTCATGCCTATTTTGTATGTATTCACAGTGCTGGAATGGTACCAAAAAGTGGTACTTTGCTGCTTCGGGAGATGGGGAGCGTTTGTTTAATGCTCATGGTAGATTTTAAATGGTACAGATTTTGAGTATTGCAGTTCATTTAAATGGTCTTTGACAATATTGAATTATAGGATCATTAACAGTGCCAAGGGGCTTTCCATCAGACTTACTGCAGCTAACGAGGCCTAAGTTGTTGGGTTCACCTCGGATATCGAGTTAGTAAAGGATATCTGTTACACAGGTTTCCCAGGACAAGTACAATGCAGTATGGGAGATTGACATTGTGTAACACTATTTGAACCAGGGGGTTCCAGCTACATTCTTAGCTTTGATCGGACCTCATTAGGTAGTTATCCTCCTGGCGTTGGTTAGCGCAATAGGTCACTCGCTACATTATTGTGACTGGAGAGGATGATTACATCTGCAAATATATGTATAGTATTTTATACTATAATTAATTTAACCAGAGCAGTAGGGGTGTCAAGGTCACCAAGAGCCTTTGAGACTCTGAGCTAACTATGATTGTTAGTTACAAAAGACGTTATAAGAACCTATCTGCTCAGATCTTGTCGGGTGTTAAAACGAAGTTGAGGTATGCAGGAGTAGATACTGATCTGGATCTCGCTCCATCAGGGCTGCTAAAACAGCAGCAGCAAGGGTTAATTATGTTCCGCTGGACCACATCATAACAGCTGTAGTGTGGTCAAACGAACAATATTTCAAACATGTTATAATAACCCGTTGCAAGACCAGAGTTATTATCAATTTATTTTATGTTCTGTTATAGGTTCCATCCGGATGAGAGATATGACTATTGTTATTGGTTATTTAACAGCATCAACATGTTTAAATCTATGTCATGACTGTATGCAGTATGAATGTTTTCCCTCATTTTGTCAATGAGACAGTTGTGGTTGTGTAGACTTGTTTTCTCACGGCATGAAATCACAGAGCTTTGAAATCTTCACATAGTCACTCACGTGACTTCGAAGTAAAATAGTAAGATTAAACAAGAACTTGCCAGTTTGAAGTTTGATCTTTATTTTATGAGGAGAAACAATGAGGGAATACGTGCCCTCCGCTCCTAGCCCTTGTTAAGCTCATCTGATAGTTCCAGTCTTCTTTCATCTTACTATCATACTTCAGTCACTGTTATTATTATCTGTGATTTCACACCGCTGCTTTGAAGATTGACGCACGTGCGGCTGAACGGGCCTTCTTCACGTATTCCCTCATCGTAACTCCTCATAAAATAAAGATCAAACTTCAAACTTGTAAGTTCTCGTTTAATCTTACTATTATTTTTGAGAAGTTCAAACTTCCTATCCAATATCAAAGTTCAACAACACTGACACTTTTTATTAGTTCATATGTTTTCCTATCATTTGATAACATCTATCCACAGGGCGCTTTCTTCTTCAATTTTCATTTGGCCTATGGCTTCTGGTTCTGGTTTATTACTGTGCAAACACCTCATCTGTGGTTATCTCGCGCAGGTCAGAGTGAGTAGAGTAGCAATTACATTTTGAAGTGGGCCTTTTTGACCAAGTTGAGGCGATCTAGTTGCTCAATCCCCTTTTTAAATGACTTGACATCGGGGGCAGCACGTGCGTTGGGTGGTAACATATTCCATTCCCTTATCATCCTTGGGTAAAGGGTATATATTGGTAGCAAAGTTTATTGAAATTTAGTGAGTTGATGATGTAGGGACCGTTATCTTGTCTTGTTTCATGGCATTTGGTGCTCTGGGATGACGGGAGATTTGATGGTGTGATTTTGTGAATCTCTCTGTAAATTGCAATAAGTCTAAGCCTAATTCTGCGGAGCTCTAGGGTATCTCATCCAATTTATTCATGCTTGAATTGCGCTTGTAGTCATTACATACAAAGCGGGCTGCTCGTCATTGTACTTTCTCCAGGGTGATCTTATTGTTGTTTTTGAAAGGGTCATATACAGCTCCACAATACTCCAATTTGGGCCTGACCAAGGACTTGTAGGCATTCTCTTTGATGGATGTACTACATGCGTGAAAATTTCTCTTGAGAAGGCAGAGAGTTCTATTTGCCTTGTTAGACACTTGATTAATATGCGTTGCCCAACTTAAATCTTTGCTTAAGTCGACACCTAGATATGGGCAATGTCTCTTTCTGTCTCTTCTGGCTTACAGAAATTTGTACATTATTTAAAATTAATTGAGCTAGTTTAGTTGTTGATGCTGACATTAAATTAGCTTTGATTCATCGCAAAGCTGCAAGGCTTATCAATATTTAACAGGTGGTAACACAGGAGATGCTGGAATCTTGCGCTAAACATAAAGTGCTGGAAGAACTCAGCAGATCCGGCAATATCTGTGAAGGGAATAGATGGGCAACATCTTGGATTGGGACCCTTGTTCAGCAGATAAGTAGGGGATAAAACGCTGCAAAAAGAGAGGATAGAGTGAGGCAAAGCCCAGCAGTTGATAGGAAGATACAGGTGAGGGGGAAGGTTTGATTGGTAGATGGGTGGAGTAAGTGACATTGGCTGGAGGTGAAAGGAGACAAAATGGTATCAGATAAAGAGGGTAGAGAAGTGAAATGTAGCGTCAGAGAGAGGAATGTAGGTGGAAGGGGCCAGTGCAAGTAGAGGGAAGAAGGGGAGAGGAGGGAAATGGAGTACTCAGGGATGGAAGATGAGTGTATGAAGGAGGGAAAAGAAGCAGTGTGACAGAGTGGGAGTGGGTGACTGAGGAAGAAATGTCCTCACACAATGGCAGGGGTGGAAGACATGGGGAAGAAAGGGTGGGGATTCAGAAGGGTTATAACAAAAGACTACTGTCAGATAACTCTATACATTGAAAACACCAATTATATTACATGGTACTAATCTAATATTTTATCATAAACCTGTTTTTGAGGCAGAGCAAATGATGATTTATAGTGCATTCAGAAAGTATTCAGACCCCTTCATTTTTTTCATATTTTGTTATGTTACAGCCTTATTCTAAAATGGATTAATTTCTTTTTTTTATCATCATCTACACACAAGACCCTATAATAAAATAGCAAAAACGGGTGTATAGATATTTTTGTAAAGTAATTACAAAGAAATAACTGAAATATCACATTTACATAAGAATTCGGACCCTTTACTCAGTACTTTGTTAAGGCACCTTTGGCAGTGATTACAGCCTCAAGTATTCTTGGGTATGATGCTACAAGCTTGGCACACCTGTATTGGGGTAATTTTTACCATTCTTCTCTGAAGATCCTTTCAAGTTATGTCAGGTTGGATGGGGAGCATTGATGCACAGATTTTTTCAGGTCCCTCGAGAAATGCAAGTGGGGCGCTGTTTTAAATAAAAAAAGTGTTACACGTCAATAACTTGTAAAATATACCGTCAATCTGAATGAAACGTGTTTAATTTACATCTGAGGACAATGGTGAGTTAGGTGGGCCACAAATTGTAGTGCTATCGTGTACAGTTATTGTCCAAATACAAACCGGGTAAACAAACCAGCAATCAAACAACAAGATAAGAAAAGACATTACAGATTTTAGAATGTGCAAATTGAAAATTTTATTTGTGACTCAGGTAGACAATATCAAAGGGCAGCCAGTTTGCTGCTGTGCCTATAATAAGCTTAACGTTGCATGATTTTAAATTTTGAATGAAATTATCTCCATATAATGTAAAATGCCCCATTGAGAAGTTTAAGTACATTAGTACTTAACATAATGGTTTAATTCAAGAATAATTACACACGTCTAGAAGATTGAAATATATTTTATATGGAAAGTCAATACCAGAGAAGACATCGTGAGATGATATTAACGGCCAATATAGGTGATCAAAACAATTGTTTATTCATGGCTTTCCTTTGCTTTATTTGCATTAATATTATGACAGTTCTTAACAAAATCCAAAGGGATGTCACAATGTTTGTTCATATACATGATTAAGATTGCAGCTTTTGCTTTCTCTGAGCACATTAGAGCAACAGGGTTTATCACCTCTTTAATATCAGAATGTGGAAAGTCCAGCTGTAAGGCATGATTTAGTGACGACAACACACCATGGCTTGTGTTTCAGTCTTTGCTATACAGCCTGTAATTCCATTTGTAATAAAATATAGAACCAAGAGTGTTTAATTATCATCTATGCTGACAATGGAACAATGAAATTCTTATTTGCAGAAGCAGAACAGGTCCAGATATGCAATGCAAATAGATAATAGACAGATAATAAATTCCATGTCATTTTTTAGCCACAACACCAGTGTAAAATAAATTGCAAAGTCCTTAGTGCAACCAAAGATTGTCCAAAGTTCATAGTTATTGAGTCATTTAGTCATATAGATTGGAAACAGACCCAAATTCCCACACCAGCCAATGTGCCCCATCTACATTTCCCCCACCTGCCCGAATTTGGCCCATATCATTCTAAACCTATGCAAAACTATGCAAATACATGTCGATCTTATCCCTCAGATTATTCTGCAATAACTTGCCTACCACAGGCATTAGGCTCACTGGTCTATGGTTTCCAGGCTTTCCCTTGCAACCTTTCTTAAATAGAGGCACAAAAATAGCCACTGTCCACTCTTCCAGCACCTCACCCATATCTAATGATGTATATCTCAGCAAGGGCACCTGGAATTTGTTCTCTAGCTTGGATATATCTGAATAGGCCCATGCTCCTCAGTTCCACTTGATCCACTCGCTCACCCGGCTGCTGTAGGGTGCTACTTGCTCCTCAGTTCCCGAAACTACTCCAGGGGTCCACGATCTCAGCTTCCTACACCTTTCCAATGGCTCCTTCTTTTTCTGACCAGAGTCTCGATTTCTCTCATTATCCAAGCATCCTTACTCCCACCTGCTTTGCCCCCCCCCCCCGTGCACTGTGAGGCAGTAGATCTACCAGCAACACCACTGTGCCACCTTCTTGTTGAGCTTGTAATAATTTCCTTTTGCACTTTTTCAGTAAACCTTTTTTAAAGGGTGCATCGGGGAATACTTATAATGTAGATAGACTCTAAATGCTGAAGTAATTCAGTGGGTCAGGCAACATCTCTGGAGAAATGAATAGGAGAAATAAGTGACGTTTCGGGTCGAGACCCTTCTTCAGACGTCTTGACCTGAAACTTCACCTATTCCTTTTCTCCAGAGATGCTGCCTGACCCGCTGAGTTACTCCAGCATCTAATGTCTATCTTTAATGTTAACCAGCATTTACAGTTCCTTCTTACACAAATACTAACAATGTATTCCCGAGTGGGAGCGTGGGATTCTGATAAACACAACCAAGGGATTTTTCCAATGACCTCTATTGCCAGGAGTGGAGTGAGTTCTAATTGTCTTTTGCTTGATTAAATAGAAGATTATTTTTTTGAATACTAGATAAATTAACCTTCCAGGTTTTTTTGTTGTCAAACACTAGAAAAGTTCTGCTGGGAGTGAGGAGACAATGAAACTGGTTCTCATCCACCTGAAAGCTGACTTTGTTACACTAACCTTCTGATGAGTAAATGCTCACGTGCGCTGTGAGAATCTTGTACCCAAAGTCACTTGGGTGCTACTATTTCCCTGCTGGATTATCTTTCATATGTTCATGTTCATGTTATAGGAGCAGAATTAGGCCATTCGGCCCATCAAGTCTATTCCACCATTCAATCATGCTGATCTATCTTCCCCCCACCCCCAACCCCATTCTTCTGCCTTCTGCCCATAACCCCTGACACCCTTCCTTTTAATACAATATTATTAAATTATGATATCTTTTCTAAGGATAGCGGGACTTTTTATTACAGCTTCTGAAGTGTTTTTCATTCCAGAAGACACATAAATGCCTTCTCAATCAAATCAAACTAATTTCTTGTGCATTATAACCTTGACTGAACTTTTAGTTGCACTGCATACTATAAATCTAGATATTCATTTTGACTGTACATTACTTTTATTGTTTTTGTTGTTTCATTTGTTGCCTTGTCTTTCCTTGGGATCAATACAGACCTAACAGCTCATGGACTCTACATGTAGAGAGACACAATCAAGCTGAAGGATATATTAAGCAAAAAACAAAGTGCTGAAGGAAAACAGCAGGTCAGGCAGCATCAGTGGAGGGAATGGACAAGTGACGTTTCACGTCGGGATCCTCTTCAGACTGTTTGGAGCAGGGAAGTGAAAAAGAGAGGTGTGGGCTGGACAAAGCCTAGCAAGTGATAGGTGGATGAAGGTAAGAGGATTTTGATTGGCAGAGGGGTTGACAAAGGTTAGAGATTAAAAGGAAATGAAATGCTGTCAGTGAAATGGAACACTGGAGGGAGGAATACGGGTGGAAGTGGATAGGGGATGAGGAATGAGGGGCAATTAGAGCAAAATGGGGGATTTTGGGATGGGAGATAAATGAAGTCGGAGTGACTGGGATGGTGTGGGGGACATCTCTTTTCCAGCTTTCTCCCTCCTCCACCTGAACAAGAGTTCTGACCAAAAAACATCTTATGCCCATTCCCTCCACAGATGCTTGCTGATCTGCTGAGTTCTTCAAGCTCTTTGTTTTATGCTCAAGATTCCAGCATCTGCGGTTCCTTGTGTCACTAAAGGATATATTGTTATTCCTCGTCACTGAGCCAGGGGAGTGAAGCAGCCTGCCATTAAACGGAAAGGGAAACGACGGAATACTTTGCACACACCAAAATGAATATCCTACCCAAGTATGAATGAGGCAGTGTGGCAAAATATAGTTAGAGTGCAACAAGTAAGAACTGCCCATTTAATTATGAAAATTAGGTTGATATAGTGCAGAGAGAAAGCCCAGCAGATAGCAGCACAGTTCACTAAAGCAATGAAGACAGCAATCAATAAAGAGGGAAATAGGTTTGCATTACATTTGATAAAATCTTTTGATTTTAGTTAATATATGTCGCATTCAGTTATTTTTCTGTGTACCTGCTCTTCTGTAATTGCCTCTGAGCTGTACTTCAGAACGTAAAATAATACCCCTGTTTATTGATGTGCCATCTTCTGGTTAATGTGAAATGCATCTACTGATATTAATTTTACTTTGCACAGATCAGCAATAGCTCTGCATTTACAGTTGGTAGAGCTGTTGCCTCACGGTGCCATAGACCTTGGTTCAATTCTTACCTCAGATGCTGCCTGGGTGCAGTTTACACATTCTCCCTATGACTGCATGGATTTCCTCTGGATATGCCAGTTTCTTCCCACATCCCAAAGACATGTGGGTTTGCAGATTAATTGGCCTCTGTAAATTGCCCAGAGTTTAGCTTGGCTTGGTTTACTTTAGCGAAACAGCGCAGAAACAGGCCCTTCGGCCCACCAAGTCCGCACCGACCGGCGATCCCCGCACATTAACACTATCCTACACACGTTAGGGAAAATTTTACATTTATACCCAGCCAATTAACCTACAAACCTGTACGTCTTTGGAGTGAGGGAGGAAACCGAAGATCTCCAAGAAAACCCATGCAGGTCACGGGGAGATGGTTCAATCTCCATACAGACAACCACCCGTAGGTCAGGATCTAACCCAGGTCTCTGGCGCTGTAAGGCAGCAACTCTACTGTTGGAAGCTGCCCCAGTGGATGCAAAAGTGGGATAACATGGAACTAATGTAAATGGGTGATTGGCATGGACTTGGTGGGCCAAAGGGCTTATTTCTATGCTGTATCTTTCAATCAATCATTCAGTTTGACCACTCATTCAGTAACATGGAGGGCATAGTTACAGTGTATGTAGATGGAGCACAATAGAATGTAAATGTTAATCCATGCAGTTTTCGTAGTTTCCAGATTAGGCATGTATGCCTGATTGAACAAGTTTTTAAATGAGGCCATTTTAATCTCATTTAGTTTCTTGATTTGTACTTATACATTAATTTTCTACTTCTTTATAGGTCATCACTTTCACATTTTTCAATCCAGTATCTTCAATATGATGGGATTTTCATAAAGTGTGTGCTTTCAAAACCTAAATCGTTATTGAGGGTGAATGAAGCTTCCCTTCACAATGGAGCCACTTTATATCGGTGGTGCGAGAATATTTTAAATTTACATTCACTTCAAATATCAGACTTAAACATTTTCAATGCCAAACATTTTGGTCCTTTAAATGTAAAGAACTGAAACTCTCCCAAGTACAGAAGTATGCACTAACAAGGCTCTACTGGTGGTGCTGTTGGCAAAGGCCATGGGAGGTCCTACCGCAGCCGAGTGAGCGAGTGGATCAAGCACAGCCCGCAGCAGGCGCATGGAGCGGCAGTGGACAAAACCGACGGCATCACACTTGTCCAGGCTGACCCGCACTTCATTGATCCAGTGCCATCAGGACATCGGTTCCTATAGTCAGAGCGTGGTGAATCTGTGGAATTCATTGCCACAGAAGGCTGTGGAGCCCAAGTCAATGGATATTTCTAAGGCAGAGATACAGTAGATAGATTCTTGATTAGTACGGGCGTCAGGGGTTATGGAGAGAAGGCAAGGGTTAGGAGGGAGGCTTAGATCAGCTATCTGGCGGAGTGAACTTGATGGGCCGAATGGCCTATTTCTGCTCCAATCACTTATGAACTTATGAAGTTATAGTGAGAAAGTAAGAGCATTTCCTGGGCCAAGATTGGGCTTTTCAAAAACTGGAAGTTGTAAGGTGGCACAGGAACATGGCGACTCTCTCTGCATGTTGTTCCAGAAGAAGATCTTTGGACTCAAGGATAAAATGATTTGACTGGATAGCATGCAGAACAAACATTTCACTGTACCTCTCTGCACATGTGACAATAATAAACTAAACTAAGTTTGAAGCAGGCTATAAGCTATAACCTGATTTGCAGGTAGCTATTCATATTTCCATAAAGTTCATCAAGGATATACTTGACAAGTCATTTTTGCAGATAAATTGATTTTTTGCCAGAGAATGGATTGGATGCTGGATCAACTCAAAAATACAGTATATCAGTTGTTTTTTTCTCCTTCCAGATAATTAGCCGCTAAATTTCATTTCGAGCTTTGATGAAATCCTTGCTGATGTAATCTCCTTGTTATCTGTGGTCATAAATTATGCCTGTTTAATTCTTTTTTATTAATACTTGTGCATCCACTTGATTTTTATTGAAGTAAGTGCTGTCTATCTTTTTGTTCTTGGAGCTTCTAACACTAACTGATCTCTCCCAGATGCATTCATTTCTATGCCGACCAAGATGTCTCATCTAAACTAGCCCCATTTGCTTGCATTTGGCCCATATCCATCTAAAACTTTCCGATCCATGTACCTGTCCAAATGTCTTTTAAATGCTGTTATAGTACTTCCCTCAACTACCTCTTCTGGCAGCTCATTCTATTTACATATGACCCTCTGAAAAGGTTGCCCCACAGGTTCACATTAAATCTTGCCCCTCTCAACTTAAAAATATGTAGCGGCACCTGCTGGTGCCTTGGGGTAGTCAAACCCTCAGATTGGCTACTCCACTCACGTGGGCGCGAGGAGTAGGTTTTGCGCGCTTTTGTGTTGAGTTCAGTCATTCTAGCGCCACACTTGTGGATGCAACATCATTTAGTTAGCTGTCTTATAGACTTGCGTTATTCATTGTTTTACCATTCATAATAAAGTTCATTGAATTAACTCACGGTCTCGACTCCGCTAAACTGGTGACCCCGACGCGTCCAATCGTTATTGGACGCCGACAATGCAAGCTTTTGCCATTCCTGACGCTCAACAGAAAGCCGTCGGCCTCAAGCTGCAGGAGTTCTGGGCCGAACAGCCACAGGTTTGGATCGCCCACGTGGAGGCACAATTCCACCTCCGTAACATAGTGGTGCATGACACAAAGTACTTCCATGTCATCGGAGCGCTCACGCAGGAGACTGCTTTGCGGTTATTCGCGGTTATTGCCTTTCCTGCAAGACCTACCGACTTCTTACGAGCGTTCTTCCTTGTAGTTGATGTGGGGGGGGGCGGGCGCATGATTCTGCAATCGGCCCTCGACCCCGTGGTCCCGCGGCCCCCACCCAGTGCACAGCTCAGCGCCTTCCTCCTCATCGAGTTCCCTGAGCACAATGCGGCAGCCCCCAGGCACGGGTTCGTACATCACATCCCCACCGTGGGCCCTCCGATACTCGCCTGGGTGCGCCGCCTTCCACCGGACAAGCTGCGCATCGCCCGGGACGAACTCTAGCTAATGGAGGACATGGGGATCGTCCGGCAATCGGACAGCCCTTGGGCATCCCCACCACATATGGTCCGCAAAGCATCTGGGCGGTGGAGACCATGTGGGGATTATCGGCGACTGAACGCCATGACAACTGCAGACCGCTACCCGGTGCCCCACATCCAAGACTTTTCTGTCCACCTTGAGGGTGCTGCTTTCTTCTCGAAAGTCGACCTTGTCCGGGGTTATTATCAGATTCCTGTTCACCCGGACAACGTCCCCAAAACCGGAACGATCACGCCGTTCGGTTTTGTCGAGTGGCTACGTATGACTTTAGGATTAAAGAACGCGCAAGCATTCCAAAGGTTTATGGACAGGGTCAGGAGGGGCCTGCCATTTGTGTTCATCTACCTCAATGGCATTCTGGTCGCAAGCCCCACCCAGGACGAGCACATCGTGCACCCTCGGACCCTTTTCCAGAGCCTCCTCGACCACGGCCTCGTAATCAACCCCGCCAAGTGCCAGTTTGGCCTCCGTTCCATCCCCTTTCTGGGGCACAGCATCACACCTCAAGGCGCTGCCCCGCTACCCTCAAAGGTCGAGGCGATTTGGCAGTTACCCCGGCCGCGCACGGTAAAGGGGTTGCAGGAGTTTGTCGGCATGATGAATTTTTATCACTGTTTCCTGCCGGCAGCTGCCAACATCATGCGCCCCCTGTTCCTGTGCCTCGCGGGCAAGCCGCGGGAGCTCGAATGGTCCTCGGAGGCAGACGCGGCGTTCGAGGATGCCAAGGCAGCCCTGGCCAATGGAACCATGTTACATCTGTGGGCGGCATCCTGGGGCTGCTTGCCGTTGGCAGTTGCTGGCCTTTTTTAGCCGTCAACTGTGAACCCCCGAGAGTAACTACAGCACCTTCGACCGAGAGCTCCTGGCGTTGTACCGGGCCATCATGCACTTCCGTTATTTCCTCGAAGGTCACATATTCACTTCCTTTATGGACTACAAACCCCTTACGTTTGTCTTGGGGAAGGCTTCCACCCGTGGTCCACCCACCAGCAGCGGCACCTCGCTTGCATATCGGAGTTCACCACAGACGTCCTGCATTTCGCGGGCAAGCTCAACACCATTGCTGACGCCTTGTCCCGCCCTGGCCTCCCTTCCATTTCGGCTGTAGACCATGGTGTGGACTACGACGAGCTGGCTGCGGCACAGCGTGTGGAGGCTGGGATGACGGACTACCGCACCGCTGTTTCTGGCCTCCAGTTGGCTGATATCTCGTGTGGAGCTTCGGGCACCGTGGTCCTTTGCGATGTCTCCACGGGCCGGCCTCGCCCCATCATCCTCACCAGTTGGCGTCGCCGGGTCTTTGATTCCATCCATGGGCTGGCCCACCCATCCATGCGGGTAACCTCTGCACTGGTGTTGGCCAAGTTTGTTTGGCACGGGCTCCGCAAGCAGTTGGCAGCCTGGGCCCGTGCCTGCATTCCCTGTCAGACCTTCAAGGTCCAGCATCGCGTGCGGCCTCCAGTGCATGATTTTGATGTCCCCGCGGGCCGTTTTCTGCATGTCCACGTCGACCTGGTGGTCATCTCCCGCGGCGCCATGCATCTGCTCACGATCGTGGACCGTTTTACAAGGTGGCCGGAGGCTATCCCACTCTCGGACACCTCCGCCGTGACCTGCGCTCGGGCCCTGGCGTCCAACGGTATTGCCCGGTTCGGGGTCCCGTCAGATATCTCCACTGACCGGGGGGCCTAATTCACCTCTGCTTTATAGCCTTCCCTGGCTCAGCTCTACGGGGCGCGATTACATCATACCAGCACCTACCATCCGCAGGCCAACGGGCTCATTGAACATTTTTACGGCCACCTTAAGTCGGCGTTGAAGGCTCGGCTCACGGGTCCGGACTGGGTGGACCTGTTACCGTGGGTGCTCCTCGGTATCTGCACTGCCCCCAAAGTGGACTTTGCCACTTCCTCTGACGATGTTGGTGTACGGCTTGGCCCTGCGGTTGCCAGCCGTTCGCGGGCGGGTGGACTCTGCCCCGGCGTTGCTGGTGAGCCTCCGGGAGTGTGTGAGCGGCCCAGCTGCCGTTCGCACTTCACGGCATGGTTTGCAGGCGGTGCATGTGCCATTGGTTCTGCAGAATTGTGCCTATGTTTTTGTTTGCATGGATGCCCACCGATCCCCTTGCAGCGGGTCTACGAGGGACTGTTCCGGGTATTGTGGTCCGGTGTTGCGACCTTCACCTTGGTCATGGGTGGCCGGGAGGAGTTCGTCTCCGCCGGTCGTCTCAAGCCCGCCTACAGGCTGTATGGTCATGAGAGGTCACCTGCGACATGTAGCCAGGGGTCGCCTGCATGGTTGTGAGAGGCCTCCAAAGAGTCATAGCATCTTTCTGGTCGCCGCTGAATTTTCAACATATTGAAAATTTTGGCGACCTATCAGCAGTCGCCTGTAAAGGTCGCGTAAGTGGGACAGGCCCGTAACTCTCTCTTGAAAGCATTCAGAGAATTGGCCTTCACTGGATTCTGAGAGAGAATTCCACAGATTCACAACTCTCTGGGTGAAAAAGCTTTCCCTCATCTCTGTTCTAAATGCCCTACCCCTTATTCTTAACCTATGGTCGCTGGTTCTGGACACCACTCAACATCGGGAACACGTTTCCTGCCTCTAGCATGTCCAATCCCTTAATAACCTTATATGTTTCAATAAGATCACCTCTCATCCTTCTAAATTCCGGAGTATACCAGCCCAACCGCTCCTTTCTTTCACCATATGACAGCCCCATCATCCCGGGAATTAACATCGTGAACCTACGCTGCACTCCCTCAATAGCAAGAATGTCCTTCCTCAAATTTGGAAACTAAAATTGCACACTACTCCAGGTGTGGTCTCACTAGGGCTCTGTACAACTGCAGAAGGACCTATTTCCTCCTGTACTCCTCTTGTTATGAAGTCCAACATGCCATTCACTTTCTTCACTGCCTGCTGTACCTGCATGCTTATTTTCAGTGACTGATGAACACGGGCTACCCAGATCTCTTTGTACGTCCCCTTTTCCAATTTGACACCATTCAGATAATAATCCGCCTTCCTGTTTTTTCACCAAAGAGTATAACCTCTCATTTATACACATTAAACTACATCTGCTATGCATTTGCCCACTCACCCAACCTGTCCAAGTCACCTTGCATTCTCATAGCATCCTCCTCACAGTTCACACTGCCACCCAGCTTTGTTTCAACTGCAAATTTACTGATATTACCTTGAATTCCTTCATCAAAATTAGTGATGTATATTGTAAATAGCTGCAGTCCCAGCACCGAGCCTTATGGTACCCCACTAGTCATTATCTGCCATTCTGAAAGGGACCCTTTAATCCCTCGTCTTTTTTTCCTGTCTGCCAACCACTTCTCTATCCATGTCAGTACCCTACCCCCAATAGCTTGTGTTTTAATTTTGCTCACTAATCTCCTATGTGCGACCTTATAAAATGATTTCTGATAGTCCAGGTACACTACATCCACTGGATCTCCCTTGTCCATTTCTTTAGTTACATCCTCAAAAAATTACAGAAGATTAGTCAAGCATGATTTCCCCTTAGTAAATCCATGCTGACTTGGACTGATCCTGTTACTGCTATCCAAATTTGCCGCTATTTCATCTTTTATAATTGACTCCAGCATCTTTCCCACCACTGATGTCAGGCTAACTGGTCTATAATTCCCTGTTTTCTCTCTCCCGCCTTTCTTAAAAAGTGGGATAACATTAGCTACCCCCCCATCCACAGGAACTGATCCTGAATCTATAGAACATTGGAAAATTATCACCAATGTGTCCACGATTTCTAGAGCCACTTCGTTAAGTAGCCTGCAATGCAGACCATCAGGCCATGGGGATTTATCAGCCTTCAGTCCTATCAGTCTACCCAACACCATTTCCTGCCTAATGTGAATTTCCTTCAGTTCCTCCATCACACTAGATCCTCTGGCCACTAGTACATCAGGGAGATTGCTTGTGTCTTCCTTAGTGAAGACAGATCCAAAGTACCTGTTCAGCTCGTCTGCCATTTCCTTGTTCACCATAATAAATTCATCTCAGTCTTCAAGGGACCAACTTTGGTCTTAATTTTTTTTCTCTTCGCACACCTGAAGAAGCTTTTACTTTATTCTTGGCTATCTTACCTTCGTACCTCATCTTTTCTCCCAGTATTGCCTTTTTAGTTATCTCCTGTTGCTCTTTAAAAGGTTCCCAAACCTCTGGCTATCCACTCATCTTTGCTATGTTAGACTTCTTTTTTTATTTTTATACTGTCCTTGACGCCCCTTGTCAGCCAAGGTTGGCCCTTACTCAGCCATGATTGAATGGCGGAGTAGACTTTTTTTTTTTCTTTTCTTTTTTTTAAAGGATAGAAAGATGTGAAATATATAGTGTGTGAAGAAAGAAAACGAGTAAATGAAGAAAGTTGAGAGAGAAAATAGAGAAAAGAAAATAAAATAAAAAAGAAAAGGAGATCATTATTTATAATCTTGACCAACCCTCGTCCAGTCCTGAAACAGTTATTTTTTACAATTGTGTTGCACCATATGATTCCAAAAAAACGACGAATGGAGACCAACTCGTTATGAATTGGTCTGATTTATCCATTAGGAGGAATCGCATTTCCTCAAGATGAGCAGTGTCCAACATACTTGCAATCCACATTTTAAGCATTGGTATTGATGTACCCTTCCAAAATTTAAGTATTAATTTTTTTGCTATTATTAAACCATAGTTAAGGAATAGATTTTGAGATGTGTTCAATTTATTCCCATCTTCCATTACACCAAATATAATCATTTCAGTATTAGGTTCCATTCTTGTCTTGAATAATTTTGTAAATATTTCAAAAATATAATTCCAAAATCTATAAAGTTTTATGCAGGAAACTAAGGAGTGTGTTATAGTTGCCTTTTGGGCTAGACATTTATCACAAATGGCAGATATATTTGGATAACATTTGTTCAATCTTGTTTTTGAATAATATAATCTATGTACAATTTTAAATTGAATTAGATTATGTCTTGCATTAATTGAACATTTGCGAATATATATCAGGTATTTTTCCCATTTAACCTTCGTAATTTTTATCATTAGTTTCCGTTCCCACTCTTCTCTAAGTACCTCTGTCGATGGTAGGTCTATATTTAGAATACTATTATATAAATATGATATTAATTTTTGTGAGTCAGCTTCAATATTCATTGCTTCTTCCAATAAGTCAGGAGTTACTTTTTGATATCCTTGTATATATTTTTTTTCACAAAATCGCAAATCTGAAGATATTTAAAATATTGGTTGTTTTAAATTTTAATTGTAGTTGTTGGAATGATAGTAGGTTTCCCATTTCGTACATATCCCCGATCCTTCTAATTCCGAGACTTTCCCATTGGTTATATGTCTTATCAATAAGAGATAGTTTAAATAAAGGGTTATTCGCGATTGGCATTAACAGTGATGGATTTCTTAATTTTAAAGATAATTTTATTTGTTTCCAAATTCTTATTGTACCATATATAATTGGGTTCTTCTTATATTGTGTTATTCAGTTTTTTTGGGGAGAAGAGAATCGTTCCTATATTACAAGGATGGCAATCCTCCTTCTCCATTTTTATCCATTCTGTCTGTTGTGTAGAACTATCCAACCAATAAATCATATTCTTAATATGCACTGCCCAGTAATAATACATAAAATTCGGAAGTGAAAGCCCCCCGACCTCTTTTGGTTTACATAAGTGTTTTTTTGTGATTCTATGTGATCTATAGTCCCAAATATAGATTAGTAATATAAGAGTCTAATTAAAAAATATATATATTTTGTTATATATGCTGGTATAGACTGAAATAGGTATAGTAATTGTGGTAGGAAGATCATTTTTATTGCATTTATTCTACCTAATAATGATGAGGGAAGTGTTTTCCAAAATTTAATATTCATAACGAGTTGGTCTCCATTTAAAAATATAATGGCGGAGTAGACTTGATGGGCCGAATGGCCTCATTCCTCTCCTATGAACTTATGGCTGTGCCCTCTGCTCTGCCCAGGGCCCTGTCTATGCAGTTGTGTGTTTTCCCACAGGCAGGCAATGTCTATGGTCTTCAGCTCCTACTGGCCGGGCTGCAATTAACAGGAAGCAGTGCAGCATTTTGGGAAGAGGCATCGTGACAACCTCTATAGGATCACCCCTCACTCTTCTGCGCTCCAAGAAATTAAGTGTTATCCTGCCTTTCCCCTCCCTATAGCTCAGCTCGAGTACCGACAACATCCTCATCAATCTTCTCAGCTTTTACTTTATCGTTTGTGTTGCTTGGATCATCAAGCTACCTCGGGTGATTCTTATTAGATTAGACTTCAGCTGTAAACCGACTCACCTTCTGTTAAAGGGCACTTTGACATTGATGATTTTGCATGCCGACTACCGTATTATAAGCTCATCCACTTCTTGCAAAGAAATTAATGTAACTTTGCCATGAGTGACTCAATCCAGCTTTGTATTACCTTTGTCTTAATATTTTATTTTAACCAGTAGGCTGAGAAACCGTTTAACACGTTAATTATAAATATTTACTCAAAAAGAATAGGCTCATAAAAACTCCATGTTTATATGTGGCCCTGGTCTCAAGATGCATGGGTTGGTATTGGTATTGGATTGTTATTGTCAAATATTCCAAGATACAGTGAAAAACTTTTGTTTGTATGGTCTCCAGTCAAATCAAATCGTACTATAGATGAATGCAATCAAGCCATACACAAGTACAGCAGACAGTGCAAAGATGAAAACGTCAGAGTGCAGAATACAGTTTTGTAGCATTGTAGAAATACAGTTCCAGAGAAAATGTCCAGTGCAGCAATGAGGTAGATTGGAAGATTGGGACCACAACCCAGTTTATATGAGGACGGTTCAGAAGTATGAAACTAGCAGTGAAGAAACTGTTCCCGAGTCCGGTGGCGCATGCTTTAAAATGTTTTTATCTTTTGCCTGACAGGAGCGTAGAGCAAAGGGAATGATAGGGGTGAAAAAGGTCCTTGATTATGTTGGCTTTTTTTCCCTAGGCAGTGTAAAGCGTAGATGGAGGCAATGGTGCAGCCTTGTCATGTGATGGACTGGGCTACATTTGCAACCTCCTGCAGTTTATTGGAGTCACAAAGTCATACCGCACGGGAACAGGCCTTTCGACCCAACTTGCCCATGCCAACAAAGATGCCCCATTTCTGCTAGTCCCACCTTTACGCCCTTGAGCCACATCCCACTAATCCTGTCCATATACTGTTACATTCACGTGTCTTTTAAATGTTTTTATAGTATCTGGCTCTACTACCTCCTCGCAGTTTGTTCCATGTACCCACCTTTCTGTCTGGGGGAAAAAAAACAGTTTCCTATTCGCTCTTTCTCTTCTCACATTAAACCTCTGTTATTTTTAATGCCCTACTCTGAATAAAAGGCTCAGTCCGTTCACCCTATCTACTCCCCTCATGATTTTATACATCTCAATTTGATCACCCCTCATTCTCCTGTGCTCCAAGCAATAAAGTCCATCCTGCTCAATCTATTCCTGTAGCTCAGGCCCTCAAGTCCTGGCAAAACCCTTGTGGATCTCCTATGCATTCCTTTCCAGCTTAACAACACCCGTCCTGTAGTAGTGTGACCAGAACTGAATAAATACTTCAAATGCTGCTTCATTTATGTCTTGTATAACTGTAACATAACACCCCAATTTCAAATAGTCAATACCTGACAGATAAAGGCACATCTACTATCCAATGGACATCCACTGTCAAGGCCTTTCATATTCAATGAGGTCCCTCCCTCATTCTAAAGTCCAGCAAATACAGGCTCAGAGACATCAAACACTCCTCAAACATTACCTCATTCATCCCCAGGATCATTCTTGTAAACCTCTTGTGGACCATCTCAAACGCCATCACATCCCTCCTCAGCTATGGGACCCAAAACTACTCACAGTAGTCCAAAGGCAGTCTGATCAGTGCCTTATAAAATCTCAGCATTAAATCCCTGTTTTTATATTCTAGTTCTCTCAAAATAAATGCTAGAATTGCATTTGCCTTCCTTACTACCGATTCAATTTACAAATTAACATTTCGGGAATTCTGACCCAGCACTCCCCAATCCCTTTGCACCTCTGATTTCAGAATGCTCTCCCCATTTAAAAGATAGTCTATGCCTTTATTCCTACTACCAAAGTTCATGACCATACACTTTGCTACGGTGTATTCCATCTGCCACTTTGCCCTCTCTCCCAACCTGTCCAAGCCCTTCTGCAGGCTCCCTGCTTCCTCAACACTACTTGCACTTCCACCTATCTTTGCATCATCCAAAAAGTGTGGCCCACAAAGCCATCAATTCCATCAATCTCTATACATAAAACTCTGATCTTTGATGTGTGTGTGTATTGTGTGATGTTTGTGTGCATTTCACATCTCTAAAACACGACACACTAACGGTGAAATGTTTACATATTCCAATAGAGATTTATGCCACGGTCAAAACCACCTTATCTGAAAATTTCCTGCATTATTTCTCGAGTTATTTATGAAAATGTTCACAAATCTCAAATAAATTGGAAAATAAACGAGGTGGTCTCCCTGATGACGTCACAATGGATCTGACTGACTGCCTGCCGCTGCTAGCGCTGCGAGTGATGTCACCCCGTTCTGTCTTCTGTACTTCTTGACTTCCTAACTTTCACATCTTTAAATTTGTCACTTAGCGTTTTTAAATTGCTGCTCAGGTCGTGCTGTGCACTGCTCTGGGCTCCTTGATCTACTAGAACATGGCGGGCACGGTGCAGCGTGGTGGGAAGGTGGCCGCGGCAGCCATTACTCCCTATGGGAGAGGCCGTCTATGGAGACCTGCGATTCCTCCGTCGATCGCAGGGACTCGGGGAATCATGATACCTTTTCCTCGCTGGTGATCCCGATCCCACCTGGCGATCTCTGGCCGTCACGGGGGACAACCTCCTCTCTGTCTCCTCCGCTCGATCATCTGTCATGCGGGTGGGTGGGGTTCCCCTCGCGGCAGCCGCGATTGGCCTGCCCTCCGCTGCTTTGACCGTCCTCAGATCGTTCCGGGCCTTGCTCGGGCCTGGAGCCTGGTGGGGAGGTTGCTGCTCTACCCACCTCCCCCTCCCTCTCTACCCTCTCCCCGGGCAGAGAAAGAGAGCGGGGGGTGGGGGGGGAGAGAGGGGGGAAGAGAGCGGGGTGAAAGAGGGTGGGTGGAGAGAGGGGGGGAGGGAGGAGTGGGGGTGGAGGGGGGGGGGAGGTGGGGGGGAGGAGAGGGTGGAGAGAGGGGGGAAGGAGAGGGGGGAGATGATGGGGGGGGGGGGGGAGAAGGGCCTTGCTCGGGTCCACGCCCATCCGCAGCCTCGCTTGGGCCCAGCGCCTGATGGGGAGGCTGCTGCTCTATGACCTGGGAAGGTGCTGCCTCTACCCCCTCGCTCTGTGTTCCCTCCCTTTCTGCCCCCCCCCACACTCTCTTCACCCCTCCCTCTCTGTCCCTCCATCTCTGCCCCACCTCTCTGCACCCTCTCACTCTCTGCCCCCCCCTCCCTCTCTGTCCCCCCCCCCCCCCCTCCCTCCCTTTCTAGGGAGTGATGAATATTGGGACCTATGGGTGTGTGGTGGAGTATTGCATTTAGAAACCAGCTCTCCTCTGTAACGCCGTGCCCCCCCCCCCAACCCTCAATCTCTACCCCCCACCCTTACCCTCTCTACCCCCCCCCCCCCCCCCAGTCGCGCCTGCGCAGTTGGGGGTTATGCGTGAGTGGATAGGGCGGGGGATGGGGTAAAAGGAGCGAATTAATAATATCAATATAATATCAAGGGGGGGGGGGTGTTCGTGTGTGTGACGCCGTAGGCTGTGCCCCCCCCCACCCCGCAACCGTGCGTTGAGGGGATGGAACCCAACGGGTCCCACTTGGTCTAGTAATTTATAAAAGTGACAGACCCAACACTGACCCCAGTGGAACACCACTACCGGCAACCAAACAGAAAAAGCCCCCTTTATTCTGACTCATTGCCTCTGCCATTCAGCCAATGTTCTATCCATGTTAGTACCTCACCTTCAATATTATGGGGTCCTATATTGTTTAGTAACCTCATTTGACCTTATCAAATGTCTTCTGAAAATCCATTGACTCTCCTTTATCTAATCTGCTTGTTACTTCCTCAGATTTATTTACCTTCATATGGCCTGGGGCATCCAGTACTGCATGACCAGTAAACGGGCTGGCATTAAGGATCTCCATTAACTATCCTATTAACCTTCATGTCTTTCTTCACAGTAAGAACAGAAGAGAAATAGTCATCCAAAATCACTTTGGATTTTCCGTAATATTACCGACCTGGTATGTCCTGCCCTCTTTTTGCCCTCCTGATGTCCTTCCTAAGTATGCTCCTCAGAACCAGGGATTAATATGATGCTGCTGTACCTTTCCCATACTTCCTTTTTCCTCACCAGAGTCTAATTTTCTCTTATTATTCAAGCTTCCTTGCCCTCCACCTGCCTTCCCATCATTCCAATAGGAACTTCCATGCCTTAAACTCTTGTCATCATACTTTTAAAAGCATTCCACTCGCCAGACATTCCTTTGACTACAAATAACCTACACCAATCAAATTTAGCAAGTTTAATATCATCAAAGTTGGTCTTATCCCAATTCAGAATTTTAACTTGTGGCCCCACATAGTCCTTATCCACAATAGTTTTAAAGCTAACTAGACCAAGTGCAGACCCGTTGGGTCTGCTCCCCCAATTGGTGTGATTCCCCCAACCCAATATTCCACCATGCACCCGTCTCCTCCAATGGAACTGAAGCCGTTGCCAAATGTAAGTTTCCAGCACTCCCCTGCCTCCCTCAATTGCACCTCCCCTGCCTGCTGCAGCAGTGAAAAGTTCAGTGTTCCTGTCTTGCAACATTGTTTCGAAGTGTGTTGGAAGCTGATAGGAAGGAGCAGCCGTCAACGAATCAAAAGGCAGGAAGGGATCCGTACTGCAGGCGGACGGACGGATTTGAGTTTTATATATATATAGATAGATAGAACTGTGGTAGTTGGATCCAAAAGGTTTGATCACGTGCACTTCAGCCATTTGCCCTTCCGAATTTCTTAAGAGTAGATCAAGTATTGCCTGAGGAAACCTTTGTGAATCATTTGACAAATTCCACCCCAAATAAGCCCTTGCCACCATGACAGTCCCAGTCTATGTTGGGAAGTTTAAAATCCTCTATGATGCCAACCCCAGTGCTCTTGGGCAAGGCTATTCCCAAACCAAGTTGTGATGCTTCCCGACAGCATGCTCTCTATGTTGCATTCATAGAAGTCGTAAAGAATCATTGGAGGCATCCCAAACTTTCTATGTTTCTGAGGAAGTAAAGGTATTTGTATGATTATCCCCACAGTCAGATTATTTTGACAATTAATATCAATATTTTATTTGGGGAAAAATTAATGATGGGAAAGATTTTCACCCGTTGAAACTCACTAACACATCCCATAAAATGGGCATAAGTTAATTAGTATGCAGAAATTAAAAATGTATGTATTTTATTCAGGATGTAAACTTTCATTACAAATTGCATAAAATGTGGGAGGATAGTAATTATTTAAATGGATGCTGCTGTCACACATATCTGATGTAGACACATTGTTTGGCTGAGAATCAAGAAATATCAGAAAGATCTTTTCAAATTCACAAAAATATGTTTTCAAAATAAAAGTTTATTTAAATTTACGTGACTTCTAATTTTTTTAAATGTTTAATTATGCTGCTCTTCCATCTCAAAGTTTGTTATGAACTTAATAATGTTTTTTTTATTTTTTGTTGTTGTAACACTTTGTTTGAAAAGGTACATCAGGGAACACTATCAATGTCCTTGGTCTTCTCCATTGCCAGAGTGAGGACAAACAAACTGGAAAAACACCATGTTTGGGTAGATTGCCTTTGTTACTATGTCCACCCATCTGACTATCAAGCACCTCTCACTTGCATCACCTAACACTTGCCATGCTTTGTCCCACCTTCACCACTCTTTTCCCATTTTCTCACCCCTACTTCTTGAGTCTGAAGAAGGGTCCATTCCCAAAACATTGCCTATACATCTAGTTTAGTTTAGTTTAGAGATACAGCATGGGAGGAGCCATCTTGGAGGAACGGCTGCTAACCAGCAGCCGTCTGTTAAACTCGCTTTAAAAAAAAAAAGTTTTTAGTTAGTCCTGTCTCGTCCGTTTGGAGAAATGGACTTTTTAATGTGGGGGGGTAGGGGGCAATTTTATTTCTAGGTCCCAACCATGTCGGTGAGGCAGCTTTATCTCCGGGCTGCCTGTCGACCCGTCCTCGCGGCCTACCAGTGGGCGTGGAGTGCCGTTTCCTGGCGGGGACCGCTCAGCACCTCGGCCTCGGTGGCGGCACAGCGCTGGAGTGCCATCGTGGAGCGGAGCGGGCAATGCCTTGCCTGGGTCGCAGCGCTGGAGTGACGCGCTGGAGCTCCGGTGAGCTGGACCACCGAGAGCAACACCTCTGGGCTGCAGGTCTGCGGAGCGGTGCGGGCGGCGCCGATTTCAACATCGGGAGCCTGGGAGCTCCAAACCGGCGCGGCCTTGTCGGCTCCGGAAGCCGCGGTCTCCAGCTAGTAAGCGGCCGTTCCAGGTGGCCCAGCCTCTGAGTGGACTCTCCCGACGCCGGGTCAACATCACCCGGTGAGAACGGCCAGGAACATCGGGCCTCCGTAGAGGCAATTGCGGTGGCCTCAATAGGCCTGACTTTGGGGTGAACTTGGGGTGGGGACTGGACATTGTGCCTTCCCCCACAATGGTATCGATGATTTTTTTTGTCTATACCGTAATCCTGTTAGTCTTTGTCCAAGATGGCTGCCGTGAAGGGAGAGTGGACGCTGGCACGCTTTGGCTGCCGCTGCTCTCTCTTCACATTGTGTTTTTGATTTTCTGTTTTTGGACTGAATCCTGTTTTTAGTTTGTGTCTCTGTGGTGTCTTTATTATTTATTTTACTCTGATTATATGTTTATATTCCTGTTAATCTATGAAAGGTGTCCTTGAGATGTCTGAAAGGCGCCCAATAAATAAAAAATAATAATAATTATTATTATTATTATTAAAACAGGCCTTTCGGCCCACTGAGTCCACACCGACTAGTGATCCCCGCACATTAACACTATCTTACACACAATAGGGACAATTTACACATACACCAAGCCAATTAGCCTACATAGGTATGTCTTTGGAGTGTGGAAGGAAACCGAAGATCTCGGAAAAAACCCACATGTTCACGGGGAGAACGTACAAACTCCGTACAGAGAGCACCCATAGTCGGGATCAAACCCGGGTTTCCGGCGCTGTAAATGCTGTAAGGCAGCAACTCTACCGCTATGCTGTGAAAGTGTGTTTCTTAAAAAGCAGATAGCAACAAACGTTGAAGGTAGACCATGGCAATCTTTAATTGATTTGTCAGATGGGAGTGGCAAAAGATCGACAATGAGCATAAACATTGCTCAGTGCTTCTCGGGCTCCCACTCACAGAACAAAGGACAGTTAGCACAATTATATTTTTTTCTTATCAGTAAAACACTCCTTTTTCTTATCAGTAAAACAATTCTGAATATGGAATGACTGAAAGATTCTGTAGCCTTTCACAATATAGGAAAGATGGGTCCAAATCAAGCTCATCCAATGACAAGTTATTACTTATCCCTGGAGTGTCAGTTATTTTTTTCAATCTTGGCTTCTTTATGGCCTTGAAGAAGCACATTTTATTACGCAGGCTGCCATCTTAATGTCTTTATTGAAAAGACAACCTGTCTCCATATTGTGTTCCATATAATTTACAAAGCCATTCAGACTTGGCACCGAGCCATTCTTTTGTTCTGCTAGACCATGCTTTTGTAGAAGAACGACCATTTTAGATTTGATTATTAGATTTGACTATTAGCTCTTTCACGCCACCATGATTCATAGATGCTGCCTGACCCACTGAGTTCCTCCAGTACTTTGTTTTTTGCTTAACACTCATGTAGTATACATTCAAGGGACAGTGACATCCTCTTGATACCAACCAAGCTAATTTGATGGTACACTTGTTATGCCCACTATTGTCAGCAACACAGTTGGTTGTTATTGTCTGAAGCTGGATTAAGTGGAAGAGATGCCTGGGAGAAAGCATTGACCTCCCCACCATTGAAGGGATCTACATGAGTTGTTGCTTAAAAAATGCAGCCAATATAATCAAAGACAACACCACTCTGGCCACACTCTCACTTCATTACTACCATTGGGAAGCAGGTGCAGGAGCCTGAAAACCATGACCACCAGGCACAAGAACAGTTTCTTCCCAACAGCTCTTGAACAATGCACAACACTAACCATTACTTTAGAAATGGCCTACCATGGGCATTGTAAAAACAAAGAACTGCAAGTCAAGGAGCAACTCCCATAGACATTGACATTGACAGTGGTGGGTGCCTGGAACATGCTGCCAGGGGTGGTGTTAGAGGCAGATATGACAGTAGTGTTTAAAAAGTATTTGGATGGATTTCTGGATATGCAGAGATACTGCCTGACTTGCTGAGTTACTCAGCACTTTGTATCTGACCATAGACTTTGTTTTGGTTGCACTATGTATGTTGGTTTTTGCACTATATTATAGTCTGGTTAACTGGTATTAATGATTATTAGTTTATAGTATTTTTGATTATTTATTGTGTTATTGCATTAATGGGCCTGTTAAACTAGCAATAAGAATTCATTAGTTCCATTGCTGCTACACATGACATGACAACTAAACACTGTTGACCCTTGATGTATCCTTTCATCACTTTGCTGGCTTTGTCCCACCAACACTCTTCCAGCTTTCCTCCCCCTTCTACAGTCGGTCTGAAGAAGGATGTAGACCCAAAATGTCACTTTTCCGTGTTCTCCAAAGATGCTGCCTGAACTGTTAAGTTAACCCAGCATTTTGTGTCTTTTTTTGTAAATCAGCATCTGCAGTTCCCTGTGTCTGCCGTTAATTCTTGATTCTCCTGATTCTTGAGATGACCTATTCAGTATTGAGCTTCACAGGTTGCAACAATAACTTCTCAGGAATAATCACTTCTTGATCAAAATACTAATGATTGAAAATGTAACATACAAAGTCCATTGGGGCAAGTTTAAATTAAAATGTCAGGTGGGCTGGGCACTATAATATAGAAGTATAAAAGAAGAATAAGATAAGTTAAAGATGAAAGTTGTTGGATAACCTTTGAGAAAGATACAGTTCTACTCTAAACAGGAGCAGATTAAGTACGCTGATGAATAATTCATTCAGAATGTGTGTGTGTATATATGCATGAAGAATGGTGCTTAACATTAGTGAACTGCAAGTAAAAATAGAAATTAGTAACAGGGGAAAATAATGCAATGAAAATAATTGAAAAGTGGCTTAAAATGGTGAGGCTACCATTGTTGTTATGCCGCAGTAATACAATTTAGCTTTCTTTTTGTTTTTTCCATGCATCTCCATTCTGTTTTTTTTTAAATAAAAAGGTGGTACAATAGTGTAACTGGTAGAACTGCTGCCACTCTGCAACGAGACCCAGGATCGAACCTGACCTCAGGTACTGTCTGTGTGGAGTTGGCACATTCTGCCTGAGACCACATGGGTTTCCTCTGGGTGCTCTGGTTTCTCCTGCATCCCAAAGATATGGGGTTTGTAGGTAAATAAGCCTTTATAAACCCCCCTAATGTGTATGAAGAAACTGCAGATGCTGATTTAAACCGAAGATAGACATAAAAACTGGAGTAACTCAGCAGGATAGGCAGCATCTCTAGGGAGAAATAATGGGTGACGTTTTGGATCGAGACCCTTCTTCAGAATGGTTAGGGATAAGGGAAATGAGAGAAATAGATGATGATGTGGAGAGAACGATCTCACTGTTTCCATCACAGGACATAGACTATTGACTGATGTCTATTACAAACCCACTGACTCCCACAACTATATTGACAACATTTCATCCCACCCTGCTTCCTACAGACTCTATCCCCTACTCCCAATTCCCCCATCTACGCCGCATCTGCACCCAAGATGAAGTGCTCCATACTAGAAAATCTGAGATGACCTAATTCTTTAGAGAACGGGGGTTCCTCTCTCCCATCATTAGATGAGGCCCTCACTTGAGTCTCCTCACTTGAGTCTCCTGCAGCCGTGACCTTCTCCACTCTTAGTCGCAACAGAGACAGAGTCCCCCAAGTCATTACCTTCTACCCCATCAGCCGTCACATACAACAATTAATCCTCCAATATTTCTGACACCTCCAACTGGATCCCACCACTCGCTCCATTTTCCCATCTCCACCCATTTCTGCCTTCCGCAGATATCATTCCCTCCACAACTCTCTGGTTAACTCATCCCTTCCCACCCAAACCACCCCCTCCTCAGGTACCTTCCCCTGTAACCGCAGAAGATGCAACATCTGTCGCTATACCTCCTCCCTCAACTCTGTCCAGGGACCCCGACAGTCCTTTCAGGTTAGGCAAAGGTTTACTTGCACCTTCTCAAACTTCATCTACTGTATCCGCTGTACAACGTGTGGACTCTTATACATCGGTGAGACCAAACGCAGACTGGGCGATCGTTCCGCGGAACTCCTTAGTTCAGCCCGCCTGAACAAAACCTGATCTCCCGGTTGCTGGACACTTTAATTCTCCTTCCCATTCCTACACAGATCTTTCTGTCCTTGGTCTCCTTCATTATCAGAGTGAGGCTAAACGCAAATTGGAGGAACAGCATCTTATATTTCACTTGGGCAGCTTGCAGCCCAGTGGTATGAATATTGATTTCTCTCACCAGTTATTCCTGGCATTCCCTCTCTCTCTATCCCTCCCCCACCCAAGTCATTCTAGCTTCTCATTTTCACCCTACAAACAGCTTACAATGCCTGTTTCCTTTATCATCCTTACTTTTTTGCATTTCTTTCATTCATTGTTCTTTATCTCACCACATCATCGTCTATATCTCTCGTTTCCTTATCCCTAACCTGTCTGAAGAAGGGTCTCGACCCAACACGTCACCCACTGCCTGTCCCGCTGAGTTACTCTAGTTTTTTGCGTCTATCTTCCCCTAATGTGTATGGTGTGGATGCAGAAGTGTGATAACATAGAACTAGTGTGAATGGGTGATCAATAGTTGCCATAGACGTGGGCCAAAGGATTTGTTTTTAAAATGCATTTCCAAATTAAACTAAAAATAACATATATGGCAATGTGCCTTGAGCTCCAGCTGTAAGGTTTAAGGGCTGAAAATGAGTTGCTATGTGATTTTCTCAGTGAATGTTTCCAACCAACCATTAATAATATGAGGGCAGTGCTTTATATTTAAGAGAGAGGTAATGATGCTTTATCTGGCATTGAAAAATTAATTCATCCAAATATAATTTACTTTTCTCAATTATTCCAGGGTTTTACTTCGACTGATTCACTTGTGATTCATAATGTGATGCTCATTCCTTTGCCTTGCTAACACGGACCTGGCGGGTGTCAGGAAGAAACTGGTGAGCCGCCGAGAACGAAGATGCACCCAGCGGATCACCATGGCTACGTGTTGTGGCAGGCCTGGTTCGCTGCCATGAAGAACCCCTTTTGGAGAGGGCTGGTGTTCATGTCCCAGACCTCTCTAATGCAGAGTGCAAACTGCAAGCTCGGCAATTCACTGCTCCACTGCTGGGCCCAGTGATGAGCGCCGCAACATAGCTGCAGGGAATGGAGGGAGCTGGGTGTGGAACGGCTATAGTGGCACTGGGCCCAAAGAACTGCCACAATCTTCTTAAAGGCACAAGAGGCTGAAAGGCATCTGCTGCTTCAATGTTTTAGGACTTGTGGCTCTGATCTCCAGCATCTCATTCTTCCACATTCTAGCATGAACCGGTGGAAGCCTGAGACATGTTGGATGCCAGAGAGGGTCAGCAGTTGCACTGGGAACCACCTGAGCTGTTAGACATCCCCAAACAAGTTGCTAACTATAGATTGTGTACTAATAGCTCTGAAGGAGGATGAGAGATGACCTGTATTCGCACAGAGGAAGAACACTCCTGGAGGACACAGAGTGCTGGAGTAACTCAGCGGGTCAGGCAGCATTTCTGGAGAAC
This sequence comes from Leucoraja erinaceus, assembly GCF_028641065.1. Taxonomy (NCBI): domain Eukaryota; kingdom Metazoa; phylum Chordata; class Chondrichthyes; order Rajiformes; family Rajidae; genus Leucoraja; species Leucoraja erinaceus. The sequence continues at coordinate 32,939,652 of NC_073385.1, forward strand.
ATGGATAGGTGACGTTTTGGGTCGAGGGTCTTGACCCGAAAAGTCACCTGTCCATGTTCTTCAGAGATGCTGCCTGACCCATTTAGTTGCTCCAGCACTTTGTGGCCTTTTGTGTAAACCAACATCTGCAGTTCCTTATTTCTACAACCTCCCCCACAACCACTGGTTAACCGTTGCCAGTCTATAGATCACAGGGGTTTCCAGCCCATGGCCAGGCATTCCCCTTGTACATGATGAGGAGGTTATAGAGTATTGGAGACACAAGACACTGCAGATGCTGGAACCTTGAGCAAAAATAGAAACTGAAGGGCTGGAGAAACTCTAAGGGTCAGGCAGGATCTGTGGAGGAAATGGATAGACAACGTTTTGGGTCTGGAAACCTCTTTAGACTGATGGAGCAGTGACGAAAAAGTTGGGAAAGAGAGAGGGGTCAGGGGAAAACCTGGCAAATGATAAGTGGCTACAAGTGAGGGGAGGGGGGGGGGGTTGATTAGCAGATGGGTGGAGTAAATGACAAAGGCTAGAGGTAAAAAGGAAACAAAAGGTTGCTCGATAAAAAGAAAATGTAGAAGAAAAAAGAATGTAAAAAACTAAAGAGCATTCTTCAAATGAAATCCTTAGAATAAGCATGTGTAGTGTTTCAGTCAAGCCTAATTTGAATTCCTCTGTAAAATTCCCAAACCAGCTACTGATTTCAAGATGGCGGCGCTGGCTTAACAGCTGCGGCCCACCTGCAGTCCGTCTGTTTTTTTCTTTCGTTTTTGTTCCTTGTCATGTTTTAGTTAATTTTGTTTTATTAAGTTGTGTATGTGTGTGGGTGGGGTGGGAGAAACATGGTTTGGCCTCTTCCTTCGGGGGATGCGACTTTTTCTTCGGTCGTGTCCCCCGTCTCCGTCTGCGCCGAGGCCTAGTGGCGGGGCTGGCGGCAGCGGAGCTGTGGCGGCGGCAGCAGCGGCGGAGACCTGGCTCAGCCCTGAGGCTGTGGCGGCGGCGGCGGCAGCGGCGGAGACCTGACCCGGCTGGAGCTGTGGCGGCAGCAGCAGCAGCGGCGGCGGAGACCTGACCCGGCTGGAGCTGTGGTGGCGGCGGCGGCAGCGGCAGCAGCAGCGGAGACCTGGCTCAGCACCGAGGCTTTGGCGGCGGCGGCGGCAGCGGAGACCTGGCTCGGCCCTGGAGCTGTGGCGGCAGCGGCGGCGGCGGCGGCAGCGGAGACCTGGCTCGGCCCTGGAGCTGTGGTGGCGGCGGCGGCGGCAGCAGCGGCAGCGGAGACCTGGCTCGGCCACTGAGCTGTGGCGAGGCAGCGACCACCCGCAGAGTTCGAACCGTCGCCTCGGCACAGAGGGAGAACGAAGAGGGAAGAGCCAGAGACTTTAAGATTTTGCCTTCCACCACAGTGAGGAGGTGTTTGGTGAACTCACTGTGGTGGATGTTAAATTTGTGTTGACTATGTGTTTTGTCATTTTTTTTTAAATTATATGTATGACTGCAGGGAAACAGAATTTCGTTCAGACCGAATGGTCTGAATGACAATAAACGAATCTAATCTAATCTAATCTAATCTAATCTAATCTAAAATTATCTGTCCTTGACTTTAAATCCCCAACAACCACATGTTTGTTCCCAATCAGTGACTGGTGTCACAAGAGGATATTGGATTAAGCATTAACTGCTCAGTATCACACAATCTCCTTCATGGGACTTCATCGGCCTGAAGAAAATTCCTGTCCTGAAACATCACCTGTCCATTTGCTCCACAGTTGCTGCCTGCCCGGATAGGAAGGGTTTAGAAGGATGTGGGCCAAATGCAGGTAATTGGAACTAGCCCACCTGGTTGGCATTGACAAGATGGGCTGAATGCTTTCTGTGCTCTACGATTCTATGACTAACAGTTTAAATTATAACTCGTTTACGCAAATGAATGAACGTGCTATTAGCTGCGACAGACAAGAAGGCACACCAATGCCTCAACTTCCTTCGGAGACTAAGGAAATTTGGCATGTCTCCAATGACTTACAAACTTCTGCAGATATACCAGTGAAAACATCATTATTGGTTTGGGAACAGCTGTAAGCAAGACATCAAGAAATTGCAGAAAGTTGTAGATGATGCCCTATCCATCACACAGACCATGCCCCCCACCATTGACTCCATCTACACTTCATGCTCCCTCGGAAAAGCAGTCAACATAATCACTTGACCCACCCTGGTCATTCCTTCTTCTCTCATCATCTGTTTGTCAGAAAGTATAAAAGTTTCTTAATTATTTTCTCTAACCAATGGGTCTTTTTTTTTCTATGATCACTCTTTTACACGAACACAACTTTCTTTCTCTCACTTTCTCTACTTTCTTTATATATATATTTCCTTAAGCTTAAAACATGAAGGGTACAATAAATATAATAAGATATATCTGGCATACTATTGTAATTTACAGTACTTCTAATAAATAAAAATATATTTTTTTAAAAAGAAAGTATAAAAGTGCGCACCACGAGACTCAAGAACAGCTTCTTGCCCTCTGTTATCGGGCTTCTGAATGGTCCTTCCATAAGCTGGGATACTGTCCGATTCACCTCTACTCCATTGTGTATTTTGAACTTTTTGTATGGAACCAGTGAGTGCTACAACGGTGCGACAATGCTGAGAACTATATTCTGTATTTTGTATCTTCCCCTTTGCTCTATCTATTGTACCTGAGTTTGACTTGATTGCATTTATGTATGATATATCTGCTCTAATTGGTTAGCATGCAGAGCAAAGCTTTTCACTGTGCCTCGATAATAATAATAAACGCAATCCTCAACCTAAACCTAAACCTAAGCCTAAACCATTCTTTCAGCTTCAGATACTTTCTTCGCTGCCTTAGTATCTCTTTAGTGTCTGTACGAACCACCAACAATCATGCCTGGGTATAATGTTCTCTTAGAAATCAGCCTTGAGCTGAAATAATCTTGTAACAAAATCCGCTTCATTCTCCATGCAGTTGCTGGGAACTGTGGGCAGGTACAGATGGCTTGGGATCTGGAAGTCAAACAGGGTGATGATGGCAAAATGAGGTAATTCAGTAATTGGGTTTTAAAATAACCCTAGTTAGTGAAGCACTTTGTGTCCATAAAGGGAATAACGTTTAGGCAAGATTAAGTACAGTAAAGTCCAATTAAAGATACTCTACGCTTTCCGATGTGGTAGATGGGAGGCCAGGGCCTCTCTCCAGTTGGTGAGAGGATGGTTCAGTTGCCTGATAGCAACTGGGAAGAAACAGTCCCTGAATCTGGAGATATGCATTTTCACACTTCTATACCTCTTGCCTGATGGGAGAGGGGAGAAGAAGGAATGACCGAGGTGAAACTGGTCCTGTGCTGTACTATTCTATGTTCTACATTCTTTAAAAGACACTTGCTTGGAGACCATTCACAGTAAAATAAGACAAGAATAATGGATGAAAACTATTTGAGGCATCATCGTGTTGGGATGGAGCTGAATGTACAGTGTAGTTATTTTCTCAGTCTTGACACTGTAAATCTTTTATTAAATAGTGTTGTTAATTTGAATTACCAACTACGTTCCTGTAGCTAAAAGAAAGGCACTGAGATTAGAACATCCTACAGTATCGTTTGGCAGTTAATTCCAAAAAAGAACACTCACTATTCATAGTGAAGGCCTCAGAAACTGATAAACAGGAGATAGACACAAAAAGCTGGAGTAACTCAGCGTGTCAGACAACATTTCTGGAGAAAAGGAATAGATGACTTTAGATAGAAGACCCTTCTTCCTTCTGGTAAACGGATACAGTAGTACTTAATAGTTAAGGTTTAGGTTTAAGTTTATTATTGTCAAGTGTACTGAGGTACTGTAAAACGCTTTGTTTTGATTGCTATACATCAGATCAGAACACAATACATAATTCAAATTGAATAAACCCAGGTACGATAGCTAGAGCAAAGGGGAAGATACAGAGTGCAGAATATAGTTCAGAGCATTGTCGTATACCAGGTCCAAAGACAACATCCATTGTATGCAGTAGGGTAGAGGTGAATCAGCCAGTCCCCAAGCTTATGGAAGGACTGTTCAGAAGACTGATAACAGAGGAAGAAGTAGTTCTTCTGAAGAGTCTGGTGGTACATGCTTTCAAGATTCTAAATCTTCTGCCTGATGGCAGCGGGAAGAAGAAGGAATGACATCCCTGTATTTTAAAGTATAAAGTAAAAATGAATGTGGTTTCAAACAAATATTTGGGGTTAGGTGTGGGGGAGATATCAGTAATGATAATAACCAGACTCTGTGTAAATCTTTCACATCATAATTCAGTGTTATAATTTTTCAGTTTCTCATTTCATAGCCACATCACTTTGGACTTGAATGAAGGTCAATGGTACTGGCAAGCTAGCGAGTGCGTGCATTAAGATTAATCATCAGTTTTAAAAGTAGACAGTAATGGGACTCATTGAGTCCTATGAGGAAAGTCAATGAATCACTCAACCATTCTCTCCAGAGCTGAAGGTGAATATCTATTTTTAAAAAAATGCTAGAATATAGAAGAAATGAAAAAATGCATTCAATTATAACAATCTAATTCTTACAGATCTAACATTATCATGGTTTTGTTTTTGGGAGCACTACCCTTGTTAGTGAAAATTAGAAATCTGAATCAACATAGCTCATACCTCATAGAACATAGAACTAGAAGAGTACAGCACAGGAACAGGCCCTTCGGCCCGCAATGACTGTGCCGAACATGATGTCAAGTTAAATTAATCCACTCTGCCTGCACATTATTCATATCCCTCCATTCCTGTATATTGGTAAGCCTAGCTAAATGCCTCTTAAATGCCTCTCTTGTATCTGCCATCACCTTTGGAAGTGCATTCTAAGGCTCCCACCACTTTGTGTAAAAAACTTGCACCGCACATTTCCTATAAACTTTATCCCTCTCACCTTAAAACAATGCCGTCTTGTCTTTGACATTTTTACCTTGAGATAAAGGTTCTGACTGTCTACCCTATCTGTGCCTCGTGTAATTTTATACACATCTATCAGATCTCCCCTAAGCCGCCAGGGAAATCAATCTGTCTATCTAAACTCCATATACAGTGGCTTGCAAAAGTTTTCATACTCCCTTGAACTTTTCCACATTTTGTCATGTTACAATCACAAATGTAAATGTATTTTATTGGGATTTTATGTGATAGACCAACACAAAGTGGTGCATAATTGTGAAGTGGAAGGAAAATTATACATGGTTTTCAAATTTTTTTACAAATAAAAAACTGAAAAGTGTGGCGTGCAAAAGTATTCAGCCCCCCCCCGAGTCAATACTTTGTAGAACCACCTTTCGCTGCAATTACAGCTGCAAGTCTTTTGGGGTATGTCTCTACCAGCTTTGCACATCTAGAGACTGAAGTTTTTGCCCATTCTTCATTGCAAAATTGCTCAAGCTCAGTCAGATTGGATGGAGAGCGTCTGTGAACTGCAATTTTCAAGTCTTGCTAGAGATTCTCAATTGGATTTAGGTCTGGACTTTGGGCCATTCTAACACATGAATATGCTTTGATCTAAACCATGCCATTGTAGCTCTGGCTGTATGTTTAGGGTCGTGTCCTGCTGGAAGGTGAACCTCCGCCCCAGTCTCAAGTCTTTTGCAGACTCTAACAGGTTTTCTTCCAAAATTGCCCTGTATTTGGCTCCATCCGTCTTCCCATCAACTCTGACCAGCTTCCCTGTCCCTGCTGAAGAAAAGCATCCCCACAGCTTGATGCTGCCACCACCATGTTTCACAGTGGGGATGGTGTGTTCAGGGTGATGTGCAGTGTTAGTTTTCCGCCACACATAGCGGTTTGCATTTAGGCCAAAATCTTCAATTTTGGTCTCATCTGACCAGAGCACCTTCCTCCACATGTGTGCTGTGTCCTCCACATGGCTTGTGGCAAACTGCAAACGGGACTTCTTATGGCTTTTTTTCAACAATGGCTTTCTTCTTGCCACTCTTCCATAAAGGCCCGATTTGTGGAGTGCATGACTAATAGTTGTCCTGTGGACAGATTCTCCCACCTGAGCTGTGGATCTCTGCAGCTCCTCCAGAGTTGCCTTCTCTGATCAATGCTCTCCTTGCCCGGCCTGTCAATTTAGGTGGATGGCCATGTCTTGGTAGGTTTGAAGTTGTGCCATACTCTTTCCATTTTCTGATGATGGATTGAACAGTGCTCCGTGAGATGTTCAAAGCTTGGTATATTTTTTTTATAACCTAATCCTGCTTTAAACTTCTCCACAACCTTATCCCTGACCTGTCTGGTGTGTTCCTTGGGCTTCATGACGCTGTTTGTTCACTACTAATGTCTAACAAACCTCTAAGGCCTTCACAGATCAGCTGTATTTATACTGAGATTAGATTACACACAAGTGGACTCTATTTACTAATTAGGTGACCTGAAGGCAATTGGATGCACTGGATTTTATTTAGGGGTATCAGAGTAAAGGGGGCTGAATATGTTTGCACGCCACACTTTTCAGTTTTTTTTTTTTTTTTTTAATTTGAAAACCATGTATCATTTTCCTTCCACTTCGCAATTATGCACCACTTTGTGTTGGTCTATCACATAAAATCCCAATAAAATACATTTACATTTGTGGTTGTAACGTGACAAAATGTGGAAAAGTTCAAGGGGAATACTTTTGCAAGCCACTGTACATAATCCAATTAAATCCAGGCTGATATTGATGAATTAAACGGTCTCCACAAAAAAGAGGTTGGGAATCGGGAATCTGTGGAATGAGAAACAAGGTATGAACTGGGGCAACCAATTCAGACTCTCAATTTGTGTTGGATTATATTCGATGCACACCATTTACTTACCTTGCTCCATCTCCTTTGTTCGACCTGCAAAGTGATCTATTGTAACCAAAAGGAGAAAGGATTTCCAAAATACTTATGGGCCTGTGGGAGAGCCTACGTGGGGGAGTCCACCACATGGTCGCCACATGTTTGCAGGTAGTTGCCGGGGAGTCTCCTTCATGGTCGTGAGGAGTTCCTGCCTTCTGGGAACTAGTCGCAGCCTCATTATGGTCGCCGTGAATTTTTCAACATGTCGAAAAATTAGCGGTGACTAGAATGAAGCCGCCATGGAGATTAGCGAGAATTCTCGAGCCGTAGGGGGGTCGCCAGGAGGTCCTAGTGGTTTGCCAGGAGGTCGAAGGTCCTCGGAGGTTCTCATAGGTTGTAGCCGGTGCTGACTGGTGAATTTCATTGGTTCATTGGGGAAAAAAAGGTAAGCAGTGGTTTTCAGAATTAAGGATAACCGACTGGTAATGTTAAATGTCCGCCGAGCTTCACAGTCATGTATCTCAGGCTTCTTAAAAGTTGTCTCCACCCCCCCCCCCCCTCCCCCCCTATTTTAACGGACTTACCATACGCTGTGCTTTAGCTGTCTTTCTACAGCGCCAACCTTCCTGTTCATCACGGTGTGTGTCTGTATCACCGGGCAAGCGGGGGGAGTGCTGTATAAAAAATTCACATGGGCTGGTGAAGGAAGTGATGTCTATGTGGTCACAGTCGCTATTCCAGTTCCCGGTTTTTCAGGCGACTGCCTGCAACTTGACAGTCAGAATCAGAATCAGAATCAGAATAGAATCAGAATAGTACTTTATTTGCCAATTATGTTTTGCAACATACAAGGAATTTAATTTGCTAATTCAGTCATACAAATAAAAAGCAACAGATCACCCAAAACACATTTTAACATGAACATCCACCACGGTGACTCTTACACATTCCTCACTGTGATGGAAGGGGAAATAAAGTTCAAGTCTCTTCCCTTTGTTCTCCTGCGGCCCGCTGAAAAATCGCCTAAGTGGGACAGGACCTTAAAAATCTTCAGTAAAAAGGTGCATTCTAATTTTACTCTTGGTTTTAGTTTTAACATGAAATTCTGCTGGAAGACCATCAATTCAGTGAAAGATGCTCTTTGGTCTGCCCAAATCTTGTTGGTCTCCCAGCACAGCAAGTTGTCCATATGGGAATGTTGCCGACCAGTTCACTCTACACCACAGGAGTATGAGCTGAGGATGCACTGAAGCTCAGTGGAGCCCACACAAAGGCTCAGTGGGGAAGAACCACAGTAGGGTCCTTCCACTGCTGGACATTGAGGTGCAGAGGCCACTGGGGATAACCCTCAAACAAGGCAATGATATAATCCCATTGGAAAGACAGGTGTGTAAAGATAGGTGCAAACACCACTAGCAATATTAAAATGATAGGCACTAAAAATGTATTAAGAGTTTCTCTATGGTTTTTGTTTTATGTATCTTTTTATATTATGAACAAAGTTTATTTTTGGAAAAAGGTCAAATTTTTCATGATGGTCCAACAAGAAACAGAATCATAACTATCTAATAAATGCTTCAATCAGATATCTGATCACTTTCGTCACAAAAAGCCATGCAAGGTAACTTTCCTGGCTTGATGAATCACTGCTGTATTATAACAACAGCTAACTTATCCTTTCTCAGGTATAGGCTCCAAAAATCAATAGAACTAGTGACGGTATTTCGGCAAGGCTCCACACATTAGAAGCATAACTTCTTCAATGATGTCTACTGCATTCGGTGCTCACAAAATGGCTTCCTTTATATCGGCGACATCAAACATAGACTAAGATATTGTTTCACTTGCACTTGGTCCACCTAGGCATGTTGGATCTCCCGGTTGCTAACCATTGGATCGCCTGGTTGTTACCAATGCTAATCCCCTTCCCATTCCCATACTGATCTTTATGTTCTAGGCCTCCTCCATTGCCAGAGTGAGGTGACATACAAACTGGAATATCAGCACCTCATATCCTGTGTAGGAAGGAACTGTAGATGCTGGTTTAAACTGAAGATAGACACAAAATGCTGGAGTAACTCAGCGGGGCAGGCAACATCTCTGGATAGGAGGAATTTAGGTAGCTTACAAACCAATGGTATGAGCATTGAATACTCCAATTTTATGCCACCTCTCCCATTCTTGTGCCATTTCTTCCATTATCACTACTCGCGTTCCACCCACTCCCCCCCCCATTATCCCCTTCCACCCACATTCATCCCTCTTGCTTTACATTTCACGCCTCTACTTTTCTTTTAATCTATCACTCTTTTTATTCCTTTTCACCTCTCACCTTTGTCACTTACTCCACCCATCTTCAATATAAAACCTCCTCCCCTCATCTGTACCCATCTTTCACATCTCAGACTTTGTCCCACCCCTACCTCTCTTTTCCAATTTTCTCCACCCTACTGCTATCAATCTGAAGAAGTGTCCCAACCCGTAAAATTGCCTGTCCATTCCTTCCACTGATGCTGACTGTCCTGCTCAGTAACTCCAGCAGTTTGTGCTTTATCCTCGTTGTGTTCAAGTTTCCTCGAAATAAAGACCACTGTTTCTTTAATCTGGTTTACATTCTGCACTGGTCCCCTTGTTTGTAAATGATTTATTCATTCGGATTATGAATCATTTTGCACCATTGCAATCCCTAACTTTTGAAAAAAAAAACAAAGATAGTTTGCCCTCGAGATCAATTAGTGTTTTAGAGATACAGCATAGAAGCAGGCTCTGTGGCCCATGAGTCCACACTGACAATCAATCACCTGATTTTGATTATTTTTGATTAAATAAACCTCTTATTTGATATAGAAATGTGAACTGATGACTAAAATTCAAGTATTCCAAAAGTGAAGTTGTTTTTGTTTGTGTTCCGAAGTGTGCATTAATTAAACAGTAACTGTTCTGCCATGAACAACACAAGAAAAATAATTATATTGTTCATGGAATTGTACTGATGGTTTTGGATTAAAACACCCACATGTTGCTATGCGAACATAAGGATTAAAACAATCTAGATGATTAAATATTTGTTCATTGCACTGGTAATTAATAAAGATCACTGTAGCTAGTGTCAAATTTATTGCCGCGGGAACAAACCTTCAGCCAAACACACCAGAAAACATGAAATATTGAAAATGAAATGTCATTGTAGGTAAGATATACATGCACGTTTAGCACTCTAACATAGTAGTCATTTTTGCTGCTGAGAGGCTGTTTCCTAGTGGGCTCGAGCTGAGCTCCTGCTGAGGTGGCAGGACACTCTCATGAAGAGAGAGGAAGAGAGAGGGAATGTCGGTTCTTATATACTAGGGCACACCCCTATACCCCGTGACCCTACCCCCGACTGCTGAGGGTTCGCATACAAGAGTCGCCTAACCACTGGGTGCCGCTTCAATGCATTAATTTACCATCTGGATCATGTACGTCAAAGTGGAATGTGAGATAAGAGGGAAGTAGAGTCTGAGGAGGCGGATTATGTTTGTTAGTCTCTTTACATTACGTCCCAGGGGGGAAAGGGGGGAGGGAGGGAGGAGGGATAGCGGGGAGTTGGGGGGGCAGAGGGGGGGATGGGGAGGAAGAGAGAGGAGGGAGTGAGGGGATGGGAGAGGGGGAGGGAGGGAGGGGGGAGAGGAGAGTAGGAGAGGGGGGGTGAGGGGAGGGAGGTAGAGGTAGAGAGGAGGGGGAGAGAGGGGGAGAGGAGGGGGGGAGAGGTGGAGGGGAGAGCAAGCGGGCTGCGAAATGCAGAGAGAGTCCGGAGGAGAGAGAGAGAGCTCTTGTACAGGGTCCAACTCTAGTACAAAGCTCGGGGCTTCTCAGGAAAACCGGGTCGAGGCGCGATCATGCTGCATGTTGCTCTTTGTGACATCATCACTCAGGTGCTCATCGGCATCACTCGGGTTCTCTCAGAAAACCCGAGCCGAGGTGCGAGCATACTCCGTTTGAGCGGATTCATTCCAGAGCTCTGGGCTGCGCTGTGGACGGCCGGCCTAGTGCGCGTGGACTGTGAGTCGGGAGGCGACAAAATGATTGCAAGTCGGGGGGGTGTGGTTAACGTAACTCATCATCAGCTTTAATCCAAAGCCTGGGGGGGAGGGGCGTTGGGGAAGGGGCTGGGCCTTGTGCGGGGCGTAGTGATGCGGACGGCAGGCAGTTCGACTGTGCAAGAGGAGCCATTGTGACTTCATCCAGCTCGTTAGATTTTAAAAAGATGTCAGATTGGTGAACAATTTTAGCAAAAAAACTCGGGAAATAATAATTCAAATTTTCAGTTGAGGGGATTTTTGAGATAATGAGGTAAATCTCTACTGGAGTATGTAAAATATACGTCGAGTTTTCGAGGAGATGTGAATCAAAAAAGATCAGAGTTTTATATTATAACTAGACCAAGTGCAGAATGAGTGAGTGGAGGTGGGGGGGGGGGGGGGGGGGGGGGGGGGGATTTTATAATAAAATTTGTACATAAAAATGTCCAAATGCTTTGAGGAGTGCATGAGTGAATGTAAATGTGAATTAGCTAGCAAAATGGAAAACATCACGGAGTTTCAGTGTGGTTTTGGAGGACCAAGGAATCAAAGGCCGAATCTGACATACACACACACACAGTTTTGAAGATAGATGGATGGATGGATGGATGGATGGATGGATGGATGGATGGATGGATGGATGGATGGATGGATGGATGGATGATAGATAGATAGTTAAGAGGCTGCAGCAAGTAAGAATTCAATGTTCTCTATCCAGTACATTTGATGACGAAACTCTCTTGATATCTTGAATAACAACTAAAAGCTGGAATTTTGACAATCTAAAATGATGAAAATAATCTTCTGAAGACAGCAGTTCAGGGTAGGTTCTGTTGAACAGTCAACAACATGAAAGATTAATTGTTTCTCTGTCCACAAGTACACCCCGGCCATGCTCTCTCCTTGTTGCTATGATTGAGAAGAATATACAGGAGCCTGAAAACCGTGACCTCCAGGTTCAAGAATAGCTTCTGATCTCCTGAGTATCTTCAGCATTTTTTTCATTTTTTTTTTCAATAAAACCAGAAAATTTTTCCTTCTGTGCCACTATCTGCTGATCTCAGACAGCAATATTGCACCAATATCATTACGAAGCAGTGAGGCAACTAGAGTCAAAAGATCCATAGAACGTAGAACAAATACAGCACAGGAAAAGGTCCTTCAGCCCACAATGTCTGTGCTCAACAGAGGCCCAAGAGCCATTGGAGCGGTCGCAGAGGGAGGAGCTACGCCTGAGCGGTAGGCTTAAAACTCGAGCGTGGGGCTTGTTTTCTACAGAGGCCCAGGAGCCATTGGAGCAGTCGCAGAGGGAGGAGGAACTAACGCTGTAACGTTCCAACGTTCCATTTGCATTTCAAAACAAGTGGGCTTGAGGAAGCCGCTGATTGGTGGAAGCAGGCAAGAGGGAGCAGCTGATTGGGAGTCAGATCCCTGCTGATTGTATTGTAGCAGTTTGTATTGTATTGTATTGTACTTTGTATTGTATTGTACTTTGTATAGTATCCTAGGTAAGAGGGGAGTATGAGGGCCAGGGCAGTTTACTGTTCTGGATGTCAGATGTGGGAGGTCAAGGAATCTGACAGCCTTCCAGACGTCCACAATTGCGCCAGATGTGTTGAGATGGGGCTCCTAAAGGCCGTATTAGGAACCTGGAGCAGCAGCTCGATGACCTCCGTCTGGTCAGGGAGAGCGAGGAAGTCATTGAGAGGAGTTACAGGGAGGTGGTCACTCCAAGACCTCAGGAGGCAGGCAAGCGGGTCACGGTTAGGAGGGGCAAGGGGCACAGGCAGGGACTAGAGAGTACCCCGGTGGCTGTACACCTTGACAATAAGTACTCCTGTTTGAGTACTGTTGGGGGGGGACAGCCTACCTGGGGGCAGCAACAGCGGCCGGGCCTCTGGTACAGAGACCGGTCCTGTTGCTCAGAAGGGTAGGGAAAAAAAAAGAGGAGGAAGTAGTAATAGGGAACTCTCTAGTTAGGGGGTCAGATAGGCGATTCTGTGGACGCAGTCCGGAGACCCGATGATAGTTTGCCTCCCTGGTGCCAGGGTCTGGGATGTGTCTGAACGTGTCCAAGATATCCTGAAATGGGAGGGAGAGGAGCCAGAGGTCGTGGTACATATAGGTACCAATTACATAGGTAAAAAAGGAGAAGAGATCACGAGAGGAGAATTTAGGGAGTTAGGGGGAGAGTTAAGGCGAAGGACCGCAAAGGTAACAATCTCGGGATTACTGCCTGTGCCACGCGACAGTGAGAGTAGGAATGGAGCGAGGTGGAGGATAAATGCGTGGCTGAAGGACTGGTGCAGAGGGCAAGGATTCAAGTTTCTGGATCATTGGGACCTCTTTTGTGGAAGGTGGGACCTGTACAAAAAGGATGGGTTACACTTGAACCCGAGGGGGACCAATATCCTGGCGGGGAGATTTGCAAAGTCTACTGCGGAGACTTTAAACGACAAATAGGGACTCAAATAGAGAAAGCTAGTAGACATTGTGTGAGGCAGGAGGCAGAGAAGGGAAGCACTCAGACCCAACATGTAGGGGGGAAAGAAGAAAAAAAAATAATAAACAAAGAATAAGAGGTGGTAGGGTTCTTAAATATTTGAGCAGAAAGACAGAGGGGTGTAAAATGAGGGTAGAAGCAATAGTGAAAGGTGAAAAGTAAAAGTGGCAGGCAGACAAATATAGGGCACAAATCAAAAAGGGCAACTTTTCAACATAATTGTATAAGGGGTAAGAGCGTTGTAAAAACACGCCTGAAGGCTTTTTGTCTCAATGCAAGGAGCGTTCGTAATAAGGTGGATGAGTTGATGAGGTGCAGATAGCTATTAATGATTATGATATAATTGTGATCACGGAGACATGGCTCAAGGGTGACCATCGGTATTGGGGAACATCGGTAGTGGGGAAACTGCTAGAGTCAGTTATTAAAGATGGGATAGCAGCACATTTGGAAAGTGGTGAAATCATTGGACAAAGTCAGCATGGATTTACGAAAGGTAAATCATGTCTGACGAACCTTATACAATTTTTCGAGGATGTAACTAGTAGCGTGGATAGGGGAGAACCAGTGGATGTGGTGTATTTGGACTTCCAGAAGGCTTTCGACGAGGTCCCACATAAGAGATTAGTATACAAACTTAATGCACACTGCATTGGGGGTTCAGTATTATGTGGATAGAGAACTGGCTGGCAAACAGGAAGCAATGAGTAGGAGTAAACGGGTCCTTTTCACAATGGGGGGCAGTGACTAGTGGGGTACCGCAAGGCTCAGTGCTGGGACCCCAGCTATTTACAATATAATTAATGATTTGGACGAGGGAATTGAATGCAACATCTCCAAGTTTGCGGATGACAAGAAGCTGGGGGGCAGTGTTAGCTGTGAGGAGGATGCTAGCAGGCTGCAAGGTGACTTGGATAGGTTGGGTGCGTGGGCAAATGCATGGCAGATGCAGTATAATGTGGATAAATGTGAGGTTATCCACTTTGATGGAAAAACAGGAAAGTAGACTATTATCTAAATGGTAGCCGATTAGCAAAAGGGGAGATGCAACGAGACCTGGGTGTCATGGTACACCAGTCATTGAAAGTAGGCATGCAGGTGCAGCAGGCAGTGAAGAAAGCGAATGGTATGTTAGCTTTCATAGCAAAAGGATTTGAGTATAGGAGCAGGGAGGTTCTACTGCAGTTGTACAGGGTCTTGGTGAGACCACACCTGGAGTATTGCGTACAGTTTTGGTCTCCAAATCTGAGGAAGGACATTATTGCCATAGAGGGAGTGCAGAGAAGGTTCACCAGATTGATTCCTGGGATGTCAGGACTGTCTTATGAAGGAAGACTGGATAGACATGGTTTATACTCTCTAGAATTTAGGAGATTGAGAGGGGAATTTATAGAAACTTACAAAATTCTTAAGGGGTTGGACAGGCTAGATGCAGGAAGATTGTTCCCAATGTTGGGGAAGTCCAGGACAATGGGTCACAGCTTAAGGATAAGGGGGAAATCCATTAAAACCGAGATGAGAAAAACTTTTTTCACACAGTGGTGAATCTCTGGAACTCTCTGCCACAGAGGGTAGTTGAGGCCAGTTCATTGGCTATATTTAGGTGGAGTTAGATGTGGCCCTTGTGGCTAAAGGGATTAGAGGGTATGGAGAGAAGGCAGGTACGGGATACTGAGTTGGATGATCAGCCATGATCATATTGAATGGCGGTGCAGGCTCGAAGGGCCGAATGGCCTATTCCTGCACCTAATTTTTATGTTTCTATGTTTCTATGGCCAAGGCTGGGAGCTGAACATCCAGGGATATTCAATATTCAGGAGGGATAAACAGAAAGGAAAAGGAGGTGCAGTAGCGTTGCTGGTCAGAGAGGAGATTAACACAATGGAAAGGAAGGACATTCGCTTGGAGGATGTGGAATCGATATGGGTAGAGCTACGAAACAACAAGGGGCAGAAAACGCGAGTGAGTGTTGTGTATAAGCTACCTAACAGTAGTAGTGGTGTTGGGGATGGCATCAAACAGGAAATTAGTAATGCGTGCAACAAAGGTAAAACCGTTATAATGGGTGACTTCAATCTGCATATAGATTGGGTGAATCAAATTGGCAGGGGTTCTGTGGAAGAGGTTTTCTTGGAATGTATGCGGGATAGTTTCCTAAACCAACATGTTGAGGAACCAACGAGAGAGCAGTCTATTCTAGACTGGGTATGGAGTAATGAGGAAGGGTCAGTTAGCAGTTTTGTTGTGCGTGGTACTTTGGGCAAGAGTGACCATAATATGGTTAAGTTCTTCATTAGGATGGAGAGTGACATTGTTAATTCAGAAACAAGGGTTCTGAACTTAAAGAAAGGTAACTATGAGGGTATGAGACGTGAATTGGCCAAGATTGACTGGCAATTGATTCTTAAAGGGTTGACAGTGGATATGCAATGGAAGGCATTTAAAGACTGCATGGATGAACTACAACAAATGTTCATCCCAGTTTGGCAAAAGAATGAATCAGGGAAGGTAGTGCATATGTGGATAACAAGGGAAATCAGGGATAGTATCAAAACAAAAGATGAAGCGTGCAAATTAGCCAGAAAAAGCAGCCTACCAGAGGACTGGGAGAAATTCAGAGTCCAGCAGATGAGGACAAAGGGCTTAATCAGGAAAGGGAAAATAGATTATGAAAGAAAACTGGCAGGGAACATAAAAAATGACTGCAAACATTTTTATAGATATGTGAAGAGAAAGAGATTAGTTAAAACAAATGTAGGTCCCTTGCAGTCAGAAACAGGCAAATTGATCATGGGGAACAAGGACATGGCAGACCAATTGAATAACTACTTTCGTTCCGTCTTCACTAAGGAAGACATAAATAATCTGCCAGAAATAGCAGGGGACCGGGGGTCAAATGAGATGGAGGAACTGAGTGAAATCCAGGTTAGCCTAGACGTGGTGTTAGGTAAATTAAAGGGATTAAAGGCCGATAAATCCCCTGGGCCGGATAGGCTGCATCCCAGAGTACGTACGGAAGTAGCCCCAGAAAAAGTGGATGCGTTAGTGATAATTTTTCAAAACTCTTTAGATTCTGGAGTAGTTCCTGAGGATTGGAGGGTAGCTAATGTAACCCCACTTTTTAAAAAGGGCGGGAGAGAGAAAACAGGGAATTACAGACCAGTTAGTCTAAGATCGGTAGTGGGGAAACTGCTAGAGTCAGTTATTAAAGATGGGATAGCAACACATTTGGAAAGTGGTGAAATCATTGGACAAAGTCAGCATGGATTTACGAAGGGTAAATCATGTCTGACGGATATTTCGAGGATGTAACTAGTAGAGTGGATAAGGGAGAACCAGTGGATGTGTTATATCTGGACTTTCGGAAGGCTTTAGACAAGGTCCCACATAAGAGATTAGTATACAAACTTAAAGCACATGGTATTGAGGGTTCCGTATTGATGTGGATAGAGAACTGGCTAGCAAACAGGAAGCAAAAAGTAGGAGTAAATAGGTCCTTTTCTGAATGGCAGGCAGTGACTAGTGGAGTACCGCAACGCTCAGTACTGGGTTCCCAGCTATTTGCAATATATGTTAATGATTTGGACGAGGGAATTGAATGCAACATCTCCAAGTTTGTGGATGACACGAAGCCGGGGGCAGTGTTAGCTGTGAGGAGGATGCTAGGAGGCTGCAAGGTGACTTGGATAGGCGGGGTGAGTGGGAAAATGCATGGCAGCTGCAGTATAATGTGGATAAATGTGAGTTTATCCACTTTGGTGGAAAAGCAGGAAAGTAGACTATTATCTAAATGGTAGCTGATTAGAAAAAGGGGAGATGCAACGAGACTTGGGTGCCATGGTACACCAGTCATTGAAAGTAGGCATGCAGGTGCAGCAGGCTGTGAAGAAAGCGAATGGTATGTTAGCATTCATAGCAAAAGGATTTGAGTATAGGAGCAGGTAGGTTCTACTGCAGTTGTACAGGGTCTTGGTGAGACCACACCTGGAGTATTGTGTACAGTTTTGATCTCCAAATCTGAGGAAAGACATTCTTGCCATAGAGGGAGTACAGAGAAGGTTCACCAGACTGTTTGCCTGGATGTCATATGAAGAAAGACTGGATAGACTCGGCTTGTCCTCACTAGAATTTAGAAGATTGAGGGGGGATCTTATAGAAACTTACAAAATTCTTAAGGTGTTGGAAAGGCTAGATGTAAGATTGTTCCCGATGTTGGGGAAGTCCAGGACAAGGGGTCACAATTTAAGGATAAAGGGGAAATCCTTTAGGACCGAGATGAGAAAACATTTTTTTACACAGAGAGTGGTGAATCTCAGGAACTCTCTGCCACAGAAGGTAGTTGAGGCCAGTTCATTGGCTATATTTAAGAGGGAGTTAGATGTGGCCCTTGTGGCTAAAGGGATCAAGGGGTATGGAGAGAAGGCAGGTACGGGATACTGAGTTGGATGATCAGCCATGATCATATTGACTGGCGGTGCAGGCTCAAAGGGCCGAATGGCCTACTCCTGCACCTATTTTCTATGTTTCTATGTTTCTGTAAGATGCCAAGGTAAACTAATCTCTGCTGATCTATGTCCCTCCATTCCCTGCATATCATGTGCTTATCTAAAAGCCCCGTAAATGCTGCTATCGTATCCGCCTCCACCCCAGACAGTGTGTTGCAGGCACTCTGTAAAAAATGTGCCCCACGCATCTCCTTTAAACTTTGTCCATCTCACCTTCAACATGGTGACGCTTACATATGATGTTCAATGGAAATCACACAGGAAAAAGAATTGGCAGCTGATGAATGTTGGATATACTGAAGAGTTGTCTGTGTTTTTTTAAAAATTTGTAACTAATTCCTGTTCTCACTGAAACTAAAGTGGAGGCTTACATCACGGTTCTCGTACTACATCCACATAATCTATCGGAAAAGCAAAGCGCATAGAGCTGGAGGAGCTTAGTGGGTCAGACAGCATCTCTGGAGGACATGGATATGAGACGTTCCGGGTCAGGATGGCATGTTCTCCCTGTGACCACTAGGGTTTCTTCTGGGTGCTCTGTGTCCACTTGAAGAGTCTGGAGAAGTTTCCCGACCAATACATCACCTATCCATGTTCTCCAGGGATGTTGCCAGACACGATGATCAGAGGGTAATGGATGGAAGGTACAATTAGGACAAAGTAAATTTAATGAAGAACCCACCTGGAGGAAGGTCTACCTGGCAGTGGCCCACATAAGGTGTGTCCCCTTTAAAAAGGAAATTAAACACTCCTTCAGTGTGTGAGGTCTGTTATATCCGTGGTTTCCCAATGTTTGATTCAAGCTTGAGAAAGTAATATCAGATGAGCAGTATGGGCTCACATAGAATGTCGATTGAATTCAGTGGGTCGGGTAGCATTACATGCTGTTTGACTGTCATTGTGTATGCTCAGCAGTCTCTGGGTCCACTTGACATGCACACACATTCCAGCATCATTTTGTTTGTAACATCAATTATTTTGCGCAAATGAAGAGGCATTCAGTTATGTATTGCCTTTAAAGAAAATGCCTTATAATAGAACTTCAAGGCCACTGTGGGCAGATAATGTTTTTGTAACGTCATTTGTTAATGATTTCTGAGGAGCAAGGGAGAATTTTCCAGGTGCGTTACGACAAAAAGCAAACTTCAATATACCCATTAATCTTCGATAACAATATTAACGAGAAAACTCTGGCTCTTTCCTAGAAGGCGTAGGTTTGCTTGCCTTCAACGGTCAGGCATTGTGTATACTGTAAGAGTCAGGAAGTCATGTTGCAGCTTTATAGAATACTAGATTAAGTGGGATGCGTTAGGTCCCATTCTCACACGGGAGGCCTGGTCCACCAACGCAATATTCCACCTCTACACCAATTCCAAACACACAGTGCTAGAGGAACTATCCAGGTCAGGCAACATCAATGCAGGGAATGGGAGGGTGATGTTTCGGGTCAGGACCTTACTTCAGACTGATTGCAGTAGGGGGAAGAAAACTGGAAAAGAGAGGAGATATTGCTGATATGCCATTAATGCTGCTTTTATTTCCTTACTATGGTTCTTTAGTGTTGTGGTTAATCTATGAGAATGATGGCTAGAGTTTTGAACCAACGATACAGAGATGTGATTTCAGATCCACAAAGCGGCATAAATTGAACTAAAGGAATTGAATACATCTGGGATTATTTTGAAATGTTTCTTGTATTGTTGATAGTGAAGGCATTGTGGTGCATCTGGTAGAGCTGCTTCTTCACAGTACCAGAGACCTGGATCGATCCTGACCTTGGGTGCTGCCTGCATAGAGTTTGTGTGTTCTCCCTGTTACCTCTGGGTGTTTTAGTTTCTTCCTGGATCCCAAAAATGTGCGGATTTGTAAGTTTAGTTTAGTTTAGTTTAGTTTATAGATACAGCATGGAAACAGACCCTTCGGCCCACCGTGTCCGCACCGACCAGCGATCTCTGCACATTAACACTATCCTACACTTACTAGGGACAATTTTTTTTTAACATTTACCAAGCCAATTAACCTACAAACATGTACGTCTTTGGAATGTGGGAGGAAATCGGAGATCTCGGAGAAAACCCACACAGATCACAAGGAGAATGTACAAACTCCGTACAGGCAGCACCCGTAATCGCGATCGAACCCGGGTCTCCAGCGCTGCATTCACTGTAAGGCAGCAACTCTACCGCCTGCCACCATGACTGCGTGACTACAGAGGTTAATTGGCCTCTGTAAATTGCTCCTAGTGCGAAGGGAATGGATGAGAAAGTTGGATCACATAGAAACATAGAAACATAGAAATTAGGTGCAGGAGTAGGCCATTCGGCCCTTCGAGCATGCACCGCCATTCAATATGATCATGGCTGATCATCCAACTCAGTATCCCGTACCTGCCTTCTCTCCATACCCCCTGATCCCCTTAGCCACAAGGGCCACATCTAACTCCCTTTTAAATATAGCCAATGAACTGGCCTCAACTACCCTCTGTGGCAGAGAGTTTGGAGAGATTCACCACTCTCTGTGTGAAAAAACAGAAATCATGTCTGACGGACAGGTATAGAATTTTTCGAGGTTGGCTACTAGTTACATCCTCAAAAAGCCAGATTCGTCAGTGGATAGTAGAGTGGATAAGGGAGAACCAATCGCCAAACTGGACTTTCTAAATTTCAAAAGGTCCCACATTAGATTTTTATAAAATCTTATCTGTTCACTGATTGAAAGGTTCAGTGCAGCATGTGGATAGAGGAACTGGCTGGCAGACAGGAAGCGAATAGGAGCATATCCTTTTCACATGGCAGCATACTATCACCACAAGGCTCATTGGGACCCCCAGCTATTTCCCATTCCTTCACATATTTCCATGTAATCTATTCTTCTTCAAATAGCCATCCTCTTTGTGTGTGTGTGGGGGAATCCTCTCATTGCCCACCCACACCAGGATAAACACAGTTAGCCTGAGGAGGATGTCGGAGGGGCTAGGATTCTGGAGGTCACTTGGATAGGTTGGGTGAGTGGGATAATGCATGGCAGATGCAGTGTTATTTGGATAAATGTGAGGTTATCCACTTTGGTGGCAAAAACAGGAAAGTGGACTATTATCTGTATGAAAGGTAAATTATGTCTGACGATGCAACTTACCTAGGTGTCAATTTTTGCGAGGAGAGTGAAGAAAGCAAATGGGTATGTTACATTCATCAAAAGATTTAAATAAGAGCTATAGAGAGTTCTACAGCAGGATAGTACAGTGGATAAGGGAGAACCAGTGGATGGTGTATTATAATCTGGACTCTTCAGAAGGCTTTCGACAGACATCCCACATAGAGATTAGTATAGAAACTTAAAGCACCACTGATTCCTTGGGGTGGCAGTACTTTCATGTGGAGAAAGAGAACTGGCTGGCAGACTTGTACTCGCTAGTTTAGAAGATTGAGGGGTCCTTTTATACAAACTGGCAGGAGGTTCTAAGTGGGGTACAGCAATGCTCAGTTATTCCCGATGGGGGAACCCAGAATTATTGTACACAGTATAAGGATAAGAGTGAATGATTTAGGATGAGAGAATTGAGAAATCTCCATTTTTTACGGATGACACGTGAATCTGGGGAATTCTTAGCCACAGAGGTAGGATGCTAGGATTGACTGCTAGGAGGCTGCAAGATGTGACTTGGATAAAGGGATGGGGGAGTGGGCAAATGCAGGGATGGCAGATGCACTACAATGTGGATGATCAGCGAGGTTATCCACTGGTGGAGGCAAAAAGAGCCGAATGTAGACTATTATCTGAATGGTGGCCAATTAGGAAAAGGTTTCTAAACAAGACCTGGGCTAATCACACCAATTTTTTGCAGTTGCAGCAGAGAGTGAAGAAAGCAAATGGTATGTTAGCATTCATAGCAAAAGGATTTAAGTATAAGAGCAGAGAGGTTCTACTGCAGTTGTACAGGGTCTTGGTGAGACCACACCTGGAGTATTACGTACCGTTTTGGTCTCCTAATCTGAGGAAAGACATTCTTGTCATAGTACATAGGGAGTACAGAGAAGGTTCACCAGACTGATTCCTGGGATGGCAGGACTTTCATATGAAGAAAGACTGGATAGACTCGGCTTGTACATGCTAGAATTTCCCTGCATTCTTATGTGCCTATTTATAAGCCTCTTAATAGCCTCTATCGTGCCTGTTTAAACCACCATCCCTAGCAGTGGGATCCAAACACCAGCCACACTGTGTAAAAGTACTCACCCCAAACATAGAGCCATGGGTGAGACAGTGTGAAAACAGGCCCTTCAGCACAACTTGCCCACACCGGCCAACATGTCCCAACTACACTAGATCCACCTTCCTGCGTTTTGCATACATCCCTTCAAACCTGTCCTATCCATGTACCTGTCTAACAGTTTCTTAAACATTGGGATAGTCCCTGCCTCTGCCAGCTTGTTCCACCCATATGTGGAAAAGTTACCCATCAGATTCCTATTAAATCCTTTCCCATTCACCTTAAACCTATGTCCTCTAGCCCTTGATCCCCCTACTATGGGCAAGAGACTCTGTGCATCTACCCGATTATTCCTCTAATGATTTTATACATCTTTATAAGATCACCTTCTCATCCTCCTGCATTCCAGGAAATAGAGTCCCAGCCAACTCAACCTCACCCTGTAGCTCCGACCCTCTAGTCCTGGCAACATTTTTGTAAAATCTTCTCTGTACCCTTTCCAGCTTGACAACAACTTTCCTATAAGTTGGTGCCCATCTCGTTAAAACATTGCACCTGTCACCTTGAAGCTATGTCATCTAGTCCTTGACATTTCCCTGGGAAAATTGTTCTGTTTACTCAACTATGCCTTTCATCTATATATCTATATTACTAAAAGTCTGTTCTTCACCGGTTTTGGCCATCTGTGCTGCGATATCCGAGAGAACGCCGCCACCTACGGCCGTCGTTTTTGGCCACCTCGCTCAGAGCCCCCCTCCGCTGTATGTGTGCCAAGGATTTTTCCCATCGATGAAAAATGACAGATATATTAATGTTTTTACAAAATTCCCCATTCTCTCTGCTGCTCCTGCTGGTGGGAGGGGAAGAAACTATAAAACCAGGAAGTGGTGTGCCTCAATTAATCTCTGCAAGCTGGAGCTCTGTCAATTAGTCTCTGTTACTCTGAGCTCTGAATGACACTGAACAAATGTCTACAGCACAGTGAGTACCCTTTATTTGGTTTGAAAATGAAAATATAGATAGTTTGAAGTAAAATAGCACTGCCTGCAAATGGTTGTTTGGGTTTGGGTTGAGTAAAAAAGGCACTCTCTCTCTCTCCACTTGTTTCTCCCTATCCCTCTCTCTCCCTCTCTCCCTCCTCCCTCTCCCTCTTCCTATCCCTCTTCCCCCTATCTCTCTCTCGGCCTCTCATGTCTGCCCCCTCTCCCTCCCCCCCTCCCTCCCTCCCTCCCTCCCTCACTCCCCCTCCTCTCCCTCCCCCCCCCTCTCTCCCCCCTCTCCCCCCCCCCTCCCCCCCCCTCCTCATCTCTCCCCCCCTCCCCCCCCGCCCTCCTCTCCTCTCCTCTCTCCCTCTCCCCTCCCTCTCCTCTCCCTCTCCCCCTCTCCCCCCTCTCTCTATATCTGTCTCTCTCTCTCTCTTTCTCCTCTCCTGTTCCTCTCCTCCTCCTCTCTCCCTCCATCTCTCTCCTCTCCTCCCCCCTCTCTCCTCCCCTCTCCCCTATTCCCCTCTCCACTCCTCGCCTCCACTCTCCTCCCCTCCCTCTCCCCCTCCCTCTCCTCTCCCCCCCCCCTCCTCCTTTCCTCTCCCCCCCTCTCCTCCCCCCTCTCCTCCTCCCCCCTCCTCCTCTCTCGCCTCTCCCTCTCCCCCTCTCCTCTCCCCCCCTTTTCCTCTCCTCCCCCTCTCCTCCTCTCCCCTCTCTCTCTCTCTCCTCTTCTCCTCTCCTCTCCCTCCCCCTTTTCCTCCGCTCCATCCTCCCCTCCCCCCCCTCCCCTCCCTCCCCTACCTCCCCCCCCCCCCCTCCACACACCCCTACCCCCTTCCCTCCCCCTCCCTGCTCCCCACCTCTCCCCCTCCCTTCATCTCACGCCCCTCTCAGAACATAGGGTGGTTATGGGGTAAAAGGAGCAAATTAATAATATTATTAATGGGGGGGGGTAATTAGCGTGAGTGCGGGGGGGTATAGTTAGTGTGTGATGCTGCATGCCGCCTTCCCCCTCACAACCGCACGTTGGGGGAACAGACCCAACGGGTCTGCACTTGGTCTAGTATATTACTAAAAGTCTGATCTTGACCCCCTGTTTTTGGCCATCTGTGCTGCGATTTCTCCGAGAGAACGCCGCCACCTCTCCCCGTCATTTTTGACCACCCCTCGCCTGCAATGGGTTGTTTGGGGGGTTTGGGGTAAAAGGCACTCTCTCTCTCTCTCTCTCTCCCCCCACCTCTCTCTCTCTCCTATCCCTCTCACCTTCTCTCTCTCTCTCCCCCCCCCTCTCTCTCTCCCCCGCGCCCTTTCTCCCCCTCTCTCTCTCTCTCTACCCCTCTCCCTTTCTCCCTCTCTCTCCCCCCCCTCTCCCCCCCTCTCTCCCCATCCCCCACTCCTCCCCATCCCCCCCCCCCCTCTCCCTCCTCCCCCCCCTCACCCCTCTCCTCCCCCACCTCCCTCCTCCTCTCCCACCCGCTCCTCTCCCCACCCTCTCCTCCCCCCCCCACTCCCCCTCTCCCCCCCCCCCTCCCCCCTCTCTCACCCCTCCCTCTCTCTCTCTCCTCTCCCCCCTCCCTCTCCCACTCTCCCCCTCCTCTCCCCCCCCTCCTCTCCTCTCCCCCTCCTCTCCCCCCCCCTCTCCTCTCCCTCCTCTCCTCTCCTCTTCCCCCCTCTCCTCTCCCCCCCCTCCACTCCCCCCTTCTCCACTCCCCCTCCTCCCTCTCCCCCCTCTCCCCCCCCTCCTCTCCCTCTCTCTCCTCCCCCCTCCTCCCCCTCTCCTCCCCCCCCTCCCCCCTCTCCCCCCTTCTCTTCTCCTCTCCCCCCTCTCCTCCTCCCCCCTCTCCCCCCCCCCCTCTCCTCCCCCCCCTCTCCTCCCTCCCCCTCCCCTCTCCCTCTTCTCCCCTCCTCCCCCCCCCCCTCTCTCCTCTACCCCCCGCTCCTCCCCCCTCTCCTCCCCCCCCTCTCTCCCCCCCTCCTCCTCTCCCCCCTTCCTCCTCTCCCCCCTCCTCTCTCCCCCTCTTCTCCCCCCTCTCCCCCTCTCTCTCTTCCCCCCTCCCTCTCCCCTCCCCTCTCCTCTTCTTCCCCTCCCCCCCCCTTCCCTCCCCCTCTCCTCCCCCCTCTCCCCTCCCCTCCTCTCCTCTCCCCCTCTCCTCCCCCCCCTCCCTCTCTCCCCTCTCGCCCTCTCCCCCTTCTCTCTTCCTCTCCTCCCCCCTCTTCTCCTCCCCCCTCTCCTCCCCCCTTTCTCCTCTCTCCTCCCCTCCTCTCCCCTCTCTCCCCCCCTCCCTCTCCCTCCTCCTCCCCCTCTCCCCCTCCCTCCCCCCTCCACCCCCCCCTATCCTCCCCTCCCCTCCCTCCCTCTCCCTGCATCCCCTCTGCTCTCCGTCTCCCCCTCTCCCCCCCATCCCTCCCCTCTCCCCCCCTCCCTCCTCCCCTCCCCCCCCCCCCCTCCTCCTCCCTCCTCCCCTCCCTCTCCCCTCTTCCCCCCTCTCCCCCCTTTCCCCCCCCCCTCTCCTCTCCCCCTCTCCCTCTCCCCTCTCTCCTCTCCCCCCCCTCTCCTCTCCCCCCTCTCCCTCTCCTCCCCCCTCCTCTCCTCTCACCCCTCTCGCTCTTCCCCCTCTCCTCTCCTCCCCCCTCTCCTCCCCCCTCTCCTCCCCCCCTCTCCTCTCCCCCCCCTCCTCTCCTCCCCCCCCCTCCCCCCCCTCCCCTCTCCCCTCTCCTCCCCCCCCTCCCTCCCCCCCTCTCCTCCCCCCCCTCTCCCCCTCTCCCCCCCTCTCTCCCTCTCCTCCCTCTCCTCTTCCCCCCTCTCCTCCCCCTCTCCTCCCCCCTCTCCTCCTCCCCCCATCTCCTCTCCCTTCCCCCCCTCTCCTCCCCCCCCCTCCTCTCCTCTCTCCCCCCCCTCCTCCTCTCCCCCCTCCTCCTCCCCCCCCTCCCCTCCCCCCTCTCCTCCCCCCCCTCGACTCTCTCCCCTCTCCCCCCTCTCTCTCTCTCTATCCCCTCTCTCTCTCTCCCCTATTTTTCTCCCTCTCCCTCTCCTTCCCCCCTCCCCTCCCCCTCCCCCTCCCTCCCCTCCCCTAAACCCCCTCCCCTCCACATCCCCTATCCTCTTCCCTCCACCCTCCCCGTCCCTGCTCCCCACCTCTCCCCTTCAACCCCCTCTCAGCACCATTCTCTCTCTCCCCCTCACTCTCACCCTCTCTCTCTCTCTCCTCCCCCA
Organism: Leucoraja erinaceus; assembly: GCF_028641065.1. Lineage (NCBI taxonomy): Eukaryota > Metazoa > Chordata > Chondrichthyes > Rajiformes > Rajidae > Leucoraja > Leucoraja erinaceus. The sequence continues at coordinate 32,965,945 of NC_073385.1, forward strand.
CCTTTCCCCCCCACACCCACCCTCCCTCTTCTCCTCTTCTCCGCACCCCTATCCCTCTTGCCCCTCTCTCTGTGTCTCTGTCTCTCTGTCTCTCTGTCCCTGCTCCTTCTCTCTCTGCCCTCACTCTCTAACCCCCCCCCCCCCCCCCCCTCTGTAGATGTGACTGCAAGTTGGGGGCTATACGTCAGTAGATAGGGTGGTTATAGGGTAAAAGGAGCAAATTAATAATATTAATATAATATCAAGGGGGGGTAATTAGCGTGAGTGCGGGGGGGGGCGGGGATAGTTAGTGTGTGTGACGCTGCATGCCGCCTCCCCCCCCCCCCACAACCGCACGTTGGGGGAACAGACCCAACGGGTCTGCACTTGGTCTAGTAATTTCATAAATGTCAATCAGAACTCCCATCACCTAAGGACATTCCAGAGAAAAATAATGCAAATTTGTCCAACCCTCTAATCCAGCAGCATTCTGGTCAAGAGTCAAGAGTCAAGAGTCAATTTAATTGTCATTTGGACCCCTGGAGGTCCAAAACGAAATGCCGTTTCTGCAGCCATACATTACACACAAATAGGCCCCAGACACAACATAATTACATTTAACATAAACATCCATCACATAACTGTGATGGAAGGCCAAAAAAACTTATCTCTCCACTGCACTCTCCCCCCCCCCGATGACAGAGTCAAAGTCAAAGCCCCCGGCTGGCGATGGCGATTGTCCCGCGGCCATTGAAGCCACGTCGGGTGGTGCGAGGTCGCACACTGGGTCTTGGTGTTGGAGCCCCCGGTGTGTGCTCGCAAAGTCCCGCGGCCGTTCCAGCCGCGCGGGGCAATGGTGTTAGGCCCCGCTCCAGGAGCTCTTCGACCCCGCAACACGGGCGGGAGAATTCGCCGTTGCAGGAGCCCCGAAAAGCAGTCTCCCTCCAGGGAGCCGCGCGGGGTCGTCCGAGCCGTCCGCAGACCCGCAGTAGCAGCCTCCGACTCAGCAGCAGCAGCGGCATCGGCAGCAGCAGCAGCAGCAGCAGCAGCAGCGGCAGCGGCAGCGCTCCTCCACCGCTCCACCCGCTCCGGTCTCGGCCAGCTCCACGACGGCAACGGTAAGTCGGCACCAGAGTCCCCGGCTTCTTCCCGTTGGAGGCCGCTCCTCGTTGCGGCCTCAACGACACCTGAGACCCGACGAGAAAAGGTCGGGTCTCCAGTGCAGGGAGAGATTCAAAAGTTTCCCCCCTCCTCCCACCCTACCCCCATCCCCCCACACACACACCCCAACATAAAATAACAAAAACTACACAGAAACACAGACAAAAAATAACAAAAACGCGGACAGGCTGCAGAGGCCGCTGCTGGCCAGAGCCGCGCCGCCTACCGGATTGTAAATACATAATGGTAAATGACCCTCTCCAAAGATTCCACATCCTTCCTGAAATGGAGCGACCAGAACTATAATGCAAATGCTGCCTAACCAGCCCTATACTGTAGATAGACACAACGTGTTGGAGTAACTCAGCGGGACAGGCAGCATCTCTGGAGAGAAGGAATTATTGACGTTCCAGGTTGAGACCCTTCTTTGTCCTGTAAATGTCCTATAAATCTGCATTGCTCATACATTCATGTAAAGAGATAGCTGATTGTACAATCTCATACTTGTAAACAGATAATCAATTGCTTGAATCTATTACCTTTTTATGGAAGAAGCGCAGTAATGTATAGAACTGCAGGATAACTTTAAGAATCAGTTGATATCATGTGGTACAACTTGATGTATAGCTGTGCCAACATAATGTAGTTTTAGTTGAGAGTTTCTGACTGCAATAAAGGATGTTCTATTTATAGCTGTACTCTTTACTTATGAAAATAACATCACAAAGGCACCTTAAGAGTGCATTATGAAGCAGTTTATTGACCTAAAATCATGATTATAATTAGCAATATACCCACACCGCATAAACATAGCAATGCAGAAAAGCTTTTAAACGTTTAAATCGGTTGGCAGGGTGAGACATTTCATAGTTACTATATAAATAAAGACAATTGCAATTTCCTGTCTCCTTGGTGCCTAAATAGAAAAACAGCTGCTGGAGGTAATTATGTGCATTTTAGCAAAATAATAAAATAATCAAGAATAACCAACACAGAATGTTATTAATTACATTCAGAAAGCCTGTAGCTGACAATTCATAGAGAAATTATCTCTGATGGAGCTTGGTTTAGGAAGAATTCTGCCCAAGACTAAGAAGTTGTAGATGTAGCCTAGTCCATCACATTGAACAGACTTTCCCTTCATTTACTCAATCCACACTTCATGATGCTTCTGAAAAGCAGCCAACATAACAAGGTCATGAGGAATAGGAGTAGAACTACGCCATTTCGCCCACCTCAATCATTCTTTCTTGTCCCTGTCCCTGTTCCTGTCTGGCAGAAGGTACAGAAGCTTGAAAGCATCCACCACCAGATTCAGGAGCAGCTTCTTTCTCTCTTCCCCACTGCAATGCCGAGAACTATATTCTGCATTCTGTATCTTCCCCTCTGCTCTATTTATTGTGCTTGAGTTTGACATGATTGTATTTGTGTATAATATTATCTAATCTGATTGGATAGCATTGGATTGCATTTCTCACTGCACTTCGTTACACGTGACAATAATAAACCTAAACCTAAATCTAAACCAAAACATCACGGTTCTCAGTGTGCAAACAAAAGTCTACCAAACATTCAAGTAAATTTCCAGTGTGGCTAAGTTGGGCTGAAAGGCCTGTTTCCACACCGTATCACTCTAAATAGAAACATAGAAATTAGGTGCAGGAGTAGGCCATTCGGCCCTTCGAGCCTGCACCACCATTTAATATGATCATGGCTGATCATCCAACTCAGTATCCCGTACCTGCCTTCTCTCCATACCCTCTGATCCCCTTAGCCACAAGGGCCACATCTAACTCCCTCTTAAATATAGCCAATGAACTGTCCTCGACTACCCTCTGTGGCAGAGAGTTCCAGAGATTCACCACTCTCTGTGTGAAAAAGTTTGTTCTCATCTCGGTTTTAAAGGATTTCCCCCTTATCCTTAAGCTGTGACCCCTTGTCCTGGACTTCCCCAACATCGGGAGCAATCTTCCTGCATCTAGCCTGTCCAACCCCTTAAGAATTTGTAAGTTTCTATAAGATCCCCTCTCAATCTCCTAAATTCTAGAGAGTATAAACCAAGTCTATCCAGTCTTTCTTCATAAGACAGTCCTGACATCCCAGGAATCAGTCTGGTGAACCTTCTCTGTACTCCCTCTATGGCAATAATGTCCTTCCTCAGATTAGGAGACCAAAACTGTACGCAATACTCCAGGTGTGGTCTCACCAAGACCCTGTACAACTGCAGTAGAACCTCCCTGCTCCTATACTCAAATCCTTTTGCTATGAAAGCTAACATACCATTCGCTTTCTTCACTGCCTGCTGCACCTGCATGCCTACTTTCAATGACTGGTGTATCATGACACCCAGGTCTCGCTGCATCTCCCCTTTTCCTAGTCGGCCACCATTTAGATAATAGTCTGCTTTCCTGTTTTTGCCACCAAAATGGATAACCTCACATTTATCCACATTATACTGCATCTGCCAAACATTTGCCCACTCACCCAGCCTATCCAAGTCACCTTGCAGTCTCCTAGCATCCTCCTCACAGCTAACACTGCGAATGTATTACCACAAAATAGGTTTAAGTATGTGTGTAATATTGTCATGTACAGTGAAGTACGGTGAAATGATTTGCCCCTTTCTGTGCTGTACATTCCTCTGACCAGGGAGAGCCAACAGTGCCTGCCACCACTCTGTCAGGTACGTCTAAAGCTCCCTTGTGTAAATCCTCTGTCATGAACATGCTCTCTAAAACTGTCCCAATTTTTTAATTAATGGTTCTGCACGGTGGAAGTACCCTAAGCGACATAATACCAGCACATAGGGTTCAGTAGAACAGCTCAGCTGGAAAGGCTCTTAAGGATAGCAATGTTAAATGGTAACTTAGCTGGCTGTCAAAGCTGTCAACAACATCAAAGATTTCTGAATGGAGACACAGAGACTACAGATGCTGGAATATTGAGCAATAACCAAACTCAATGGGTCATGCAGCATCTGTGGAGGGAACAGACAGACTATGTTTGGGCGAGGACTCATCAGAATGTTTCTAAATGTTCTAAATATTTCTGAATGTACTATACATTCAGAGAAATTTTACAAAACCATACAGAATCTATTCAATATCAATGATCAATATTTATATATTCTCACTAAAATATGAAATAAACAGATTAAATCTTTAGGATATTTGCGAATACCATCCAACAATTATGAACCTTTAACTAAGCTGATTTTATTTAATAGCAGATGGTTATAGAGTCTTATACAGTCTTATAGAGTATTATACAGCATGGAAACAGATGCTTCAACCCACCTTGTCCATGCTGGACTGGTCCCATATGTCTGCATTTGGCCAATAGGCATATAAACCCTTCCCATCTATATATCTGCTCAAATGACCAGCCTTAATGTTTGACTGGCGTAGGAGTCCTCTCCAAGTGAAGTGAATGGAGTTGCAGTTCCTGCACCAGACCTGACCTGATGCAGGTTCAGCAGGTAGATTCAGTCCCCTGTTGAAGTTTAAAGAATGGTCAGGAGCCCGTGTTCCACCATTGGACTCCATGAGCAATAGATTGTCATAGCATAGTCAGGAGTCATCAATGAGGACAAACAGAAAATTTGGGACATCCTGGTTGGACAAGATTCATGAGTTTGGCAGCATTTACTTGGACAAATGCTAGCAGTCTGCATTGAATCTACTGCATTTTCTTGCTGGATTCGATCCTACATCAGTTTCCCTTCATGGAATGATAAATGGATTTCATCATCCACCTCGCCTACATTTGCCAACAGAATTTCCCTGGACTTGTTGGAATAGACATAGGCATGTCTTCTAAAGGCACTATTTTTGCACTGCCGTTTAGGTTCCCTTGCATTGAGTTTAGATGAGTTTGGTTTCTTGTCACGTTTACTGAGGTACAGTGAAAAGCTTTGTGTGCTAACCAGTCAGCAGAAAGACAATATATGATTACAATCGAACCATCAACAGTGAACAAATACATGATAAAGGGAATAACGTTTAGTGCAAGGTAAAGTCTGATCAAAGATAGTCCGTGGGCCTCCAACGAGGTAGATAGTAGCTCAGGACTGCTCTCTATTTGTTGGAGGGAAGGTTCAGTTCCTGATAATGTCGTGGTTTACATGACTCAAATTAAAGATATAAATGACACAGACACGGAGAAGTCTTCAAGAAGACGAGAGGCCTTTAATTTGCACAAATCTGGGCCAAGCACAGCTTTGCCATTCTCTAAATGCTCATTGAACTATCCTTTCACGCAGTATTTTATTGCAATTTCAGTTCTTATCTTTGGCTGCTTAGTGCATATGTTTTTACAAACTTTAACCTTGTACTGTCCTTTTTTCTTTTAGTTTCAATTTCTAAGTTATCATAAAGTTCTAGTCTAAAGCAAAATATAAACTAAACAAATAACATGTTTTTGCACCTTGACTTCTGAGCACACAAAAAAGCGATACAAGATACAAGATAGAGAACTGGCTGGCAAACAGGAAGCAAAGAGTAGGAGTAAACGGGTCCTTTTCACAATGGCAGGCAGTGACTAGTGGGGTACCCCAAGGCTCAGTACTGGGACCCCAGCTATTTACAATATATATTAATGATCTGGATGAGGGAATTGAAGGCAATATCTCCAAGTTTGCGGATGACACTAAGCTGGCGGGCAGTGTTAGCTGTGAGGAGGATGCTAGGAGACTGCAGGGTGACTTGGATAGGCTCGGTGAGTGGGCAAATGTTTGGCAGATGCAGTATAATGTGGATAAATGTGAGGTTATCCATTTTGGTGGCAAAAACAGGAAAGCAGACTATTATCTAAATGGCGGCCGATTGGGAAAGGGGGAGATGCAGCGAGACCTGGGTGTCATGGTACACCAGTCATTGAAGGTAGGCATGCAGGTGCAGCAGGCAGTAAAGAAAGCGAATGGTATGTTAGCTTTCATTGCAAAAGGATTTGAGTATAGGAACAGAGAGGTTCTACTGCAGTTGTACAGGGTCTTGGTGAGACCACACCTGGAGTATTGCGTACAGTTTTGGTCTCCAAATCTGAGGAAGGACATTATTGCCATAGAGGGAGTGCAGAGACGGTTCACCAGACTGATTCCTGGGATGTCAGGACTGTCTTATGAAGAAAGACTGGATAGACTTGGTTTATACTCTCTAGAATTTAGAAGATTGAGAGGGGATCTTATAGAAACTTACAAAATTCTTAAGGGGTTGGACAGGCTAGATGCAGGAAGATTGTTCCCGATGTTAGGGAAGTCCAGGACAAGGGGTCACAGCTCAAGGATAAAGGGGAAATCCTTTAAAACCGAGATGAGAAGAAGTTTTTTCACGCAGAGAGTGGTGAATCTCTGGAACTCTCTGCCACCGAGGGTAGTTGAGGCCACTTCATTGGCTATATTTAAGAGGGAGTTAGATGTGTCCCTTGTGGCTAAGGGGATCAGGGGGTATGGAGAGAAGGCAGGTACGGGATACTGAGTTGGATGATCAGCCATGATCATATTGAATGGCGGTGCAGGCTCGAAGGGCCGAATGGCCTACTCCTGCACCTAATTTCTATGTTTCTATGTTTCTATGTTTCTAAGATACATTTAATTGTCACATGTGCCAGATGGCACAGTGAAATGAAATTCCCATACAGCCATACAATAAAAATAAAGAACACAACACACTATACAATTTAACATAAAACATTCCCACACAGCAGAATCAAAGTTTCCCACTGTGTGGGAAGGCACCAAAGTCAGTCTCTTCCTCCACTGTTCCTCGTGGTCATGGCCTCCCCAAGCCCTCTGCAGTTGCAGCTACGGGCGGCCCGATGTCCAGGACCGCTCGCCGGGGTGATACAAGTCCGATGTCGGGGCTGCGGGACGTCCTCAGCGGCATGGACACCAGAGTCGGCCCCCTCCTACCGGAGTCGGCGGCTTCCAAAGTCCGCAGGCCGCGCCGGATGGAGACTGCCACTGTAGACCCTCTGCAAGGTGCCCTAGACTCCACGATCACGGTCAGCGCCGCCCGCGTTGGAAGCTCTCCCCACCAGAGCTCCACGATGTTGGAGCAGCGGCCCAACGCTCTGGAGCTCCAAACGGCGACCCAGGTAGGCATCGCCCGCTCCGCGGTGACTCCAACGCTGCGCCGCGGCTGTAGCAGCCCTGGTCCGGTACTTGGTCCCCGGCAGGAAAGGCCGCACCGATCCAGCTGGTAGGCCGCGAGGTGGGGGGCGAGGATGCAACTCGGAGAAATAGTCGCGTCCCCGCCAGAAAGAGACAGGGAGACGGTTTCCCCCTTACCTTGCCCCCCTCCCTCACATAGAAAAGCAAATGTTTACCCCCAAAACAGACCCTGGACTAACTGAAAATAAAAAGAAAAGATAGAAATGGCAGACAGGCTGTAGGCAGAGGCTGCTGCCAGTGCAGCGCCCCTAGAGGAGAGCTGACAGCTGCGAGCTTTACTGTTAAGCATATTGGTTATATTTAAGAAGTAACGTGTTTCTTCTATATAGATTCTATATAATTTCTATATAACTCCTCTCTTTGAGGCTCTCCGAGCCTAATCAGACAAAGAAAACCACACACACATGGCCCATTTCTAATCACCCATAGTCCTAAAATGTAGACTCTTTTAATTAAGTTTGGTCAATACAATTTGGCAATGGTGTGTCCAAAGACATATTTGGCTATCAGTAACTTACCTACCAGGTAAGCTAAATACAGTGGCAGACACCAGATCACGTAAATTTAATAACAACATCGAATTGATGTTAAAACCCCCAAAAAATATATATATTTCACAAAAGTTATCAAGCAATATGGCACGCTAGATATTGATTTATTTTCATCTAGACGAAATCACCAGCTACCTATGTATGTCGCTTGGGAACTAGACCCTGAGGCAGCAGCGGTAGATGCGTTCGCGCTCGATTGGGGAAATTGTTCTTCAATTCATTTCCTCCCTTCTGCCTCATCAGTCGGGGACTACACACAGTACAAATGGACTCTGCTTCAGGTATTTTGATAGTACCCGACTGGCCTACACAATCATGGTTCCCAATACTACATGACATGGTTGTTGGAACTCTGATGGTATTCCCCAGTGACCCAGAGTTATTAACACCCAGTGTTGGGCACAAGCCGCCCGTGCTGTGAGAAAATCAAACTCCTGGGTTGCAGATGCTGCACAAACCACTTCTGGGACTGGGATTATCATAACAAACTGTCAACACCATGTCAGCATCCCTCTGAACATCCACTAAAAAACAGCACTTGTCCAGCATCAAAAAATGGGAGAAGTACTGCTTGGATACAGGGACCACCTACTCAACCGCTACAGTGACCAACGTACTGGAATTCCTGGCGAACCTTCACCACGATGAAGGACTCAGCTAAAGAGCCATCAACACAGCTAGAATTGCCCTGCCTGTCTATTTAAAACCAACTCCAGGACAACAGGCCATGGGGTCCCACCAGCTGGTGGTCAAACTAATGAAGGGTATTTACAACTCTAACCCCCCTAGACCAAGGTACACCCATATATGTGATGTCAGTGTGCTCCTGACATACCTCAGGGGATGCCCACCAGCCAGATCCCTCGACCTGAAACCATCTATGCTCAAAACACTCATGTTGATGGCACTTGTAGCTGCACAGAGGGTCCAGTCACTACACCTATTGCGACTGGACACCATGCTCACAGCTCCAGACCAGATCTCTGTCGTTATGCAGGGAATGATCAAACAGAGCAGACCAGGAACACCTAATCCAGTCGTGGAATTCCGGGTTTACCTGCCAGAAACACGGTTATGTGCCATGACCCTATTATCCTACATAGACACAACCAAAATATTCGAGGGAGATGAAAAGCCTTGTGGGTCAGTCATAAAAAAGCCTTATGGTCGGGTGACGAGCCATTTCGAGATGGCTCAAGAAGGTGCTAAAAGCTGCTGGAATAAAAACTAACATGTACAAAGTTCATGTCCACGTCGACGGCTAAAAGAATGGACGTTCCTATAAACCACATCCTGGCTACAGCAGGATGGTGGGGGGTAAGACTGTTCAGAAATGTTATAATAAGCCGTTGGCAGAACCTGTTTTATTTGCAGGAAAGATTTTACAGACAGCAAATATTTAATTTAAGCCCAGGGGAACAATTTAACTTCTTTGTTGTTATTGTTAAAATAAAAAAATACCATTGTGTTTTTCTACAAACAGATTCATTGGTTGATTACGATAACACACTTCCTCCCTCAAAGACTTCGGCAGTGATGTAGTAATAACTTTTACACGGTTTGAAATCACAGAGCTTTGAAATCTTCACGGAATCACTCACGTGAATCTGAAGTAAAATAGTAAGATTAAACGAGAACTTACCAGTTTGAAGTTTGATCTGTATTTTATGAGGAGTTACGATAAGGGATTACGTGCCCTCCGCTCCCACCCTCAATAATATGGGTCAAATTCATAAACTGATGTCTCCTTATCTTTACTATGTTTACTTCAATAACTGTGTCTATCTGTGATTCCACACCGCTGCTTTGGAGTATGCCGCGCATGCGTGCTGAACGAGTTCTTCACGTAATCCCTCATCATAACTCCACATAAAATACAGATCAAACTTCAAACTGGTAAGTTCTCGTTTAATCTTACTATTTTAAAGTCTCCTATGTAGCTGAAAACTGAACTTGGAAATGTGGTCAATGTTTTGAGCAACTTCAAATGACACCCCATAGATTATAAGATATTACAGAGAGAATAATTCAAGACAAAGTTACATCCTCCCAGCCTAACCATTGGTATTATCTTAATTTATGATACAGACATATGATCTCTGATAAAACATGCGCCAAATGACTAAAATGAACAATGATTAAAGTAGAAAATGCTTAGTTTGTTTAAAAATGTCACCGGTATGATGTCCTCCAGCTGTTCCATATGGAATAGTAGGACTTCTGTCTTGTAAGTTTAGAAGTCGTTCAAAAAACAAGATGCTGATTTTTTGATTGCCTACGTTGTGAATTAAATCAACTGATGTTTCTGAAATTCCCAGAGAGCAGATTTGATCAATAGTCTGAGTAAACTGGAATTTGGATATTTTGAGTCAGCTCACATCCAATGAATTACTGCTACACTTTCCATATTGTTGGAGTGATGGTACCATTCATTATTTCAATTAATAGAACTTTGCAGGATTTATTGTCGAGGGAAATTTAATTTGGCATAACTTTGAACATTGAAGAAATTTTATCATTTAAAATGAAGCCCCAAGAGGACTTAGATTGCTATACTATATGAGATTCCTTGTGTTATTTATGGTCTGTCTTTCTGACAGAGGTCATTGTGAAGAATTATATTTAATCAGCTCCTGAGCATAGGTGAAAGACATTCTGTCAAGAAAGAACTTATGAACGGGATATTAAATCTCCTTATTGTGTCTTGAAAATAGGAAAATAGTGGAACTGGAAAATGCAATGCCAAGAGATTATTTATTGATCACGCATCAAGAACAATTAAAGGCATTTTAGGGATTGAACTAAAATGTCCATCATTTGTATCCACATCGAAATAAGGATGGATGGAATGAGGATTTTTATTTTTAAATCGATATAAATATTCACTTACTGTGCGTTTTGGTGCATTTAACACAACAAATTAAAACTATTCCATAGAATTAATCATTTAAGGACATGAGCATGAATTCTGGATGAAGATATTTAATTTAGTGAAAAGGGCAACACAATGTTTTTTCTTAAATCCCCTTTAGATTTAAATAATATAATGTAATATAATGATGATGATTAATTATTTCATTTGTACCATCTGTTTTGCAAGCAATTGAAAATGATCGGAGTGCTTTCTATTTGGTTAATAATCCTTTCATTAAAAATGCTTTTGTTTAATGAATCAATGGATTTGTAAAAATAACCAAAAAAAAGATATTTGAGATAATCAGGTTACATTGGTGCTTTTTACCATAAATAACATCTCACATATTTGTTTGTAAACAATTATCTGAAAATTCAAAGGTGATGACTGATTATTGTTATGATTAGCAGAGTCCATTCATGTCTCTGTCTGCCTGGACTGCATTGAGCTTTTTCAATGGATACAATTGAAGAGGCACAGACTGAAGAACACAGCATATATATAAGGTCACCATAGTTCCGTCTTGCATTCAGTTCTGGTTGCCTCACTATAGGAAGACGTAAAGCCATTAGAGGGGGTCTAGGAAAGATTTTGACTAAAGTTACAAGGTATAAATTGGAGAGGTATAAATTGGAAACGCAAGTCAATAATCCGAATTTATAGCCTCATTGTGTTACCTTAAACACAAATGACTGAGCTGTGATAATAGCAATGATATGTCATCTTGAAATCTGAATATGATGAAAAACCTTACACTTATGAAGCATAACTTTTATCCCAGGAAGCAGCTGCACCTTAGGCCTGGTCATGTTTAAGTTTAGGTTTAGGTTTGTTATGTAAAATACCGAAGCATAGCGAAAAGCCTTTTTTGCATGCTATCCAAACAGATCAAATGTTATACATGAAATCAATCAAGTCAAACTTAAATATAATAGATAGAGCAAAGGGGAAGATACAAAATGCAGAATACAGTTCTCAACATTGTGGTGCATCTGCTCCATAGATATAGACCAATGTCCACAATGGGGTAGAAATGAATCAGACTGTACCCTAGCCTAGCCTCTGGAAGGACCATTCAGAAGCCTGATAATGGAGGAGAAGAAGCTTTTCATTAGTCTGGTGTTGCACACTTTCAAGCTTCTGTATTGTCTGTCTGAAGGGAATGGTGAGAAAAGAAGGATTGACTGGGGTGGAACAAGTCTTTGATTATGTAGGTTGCTTTTCCGAGGCAACGTGAGTGCAGATGGAGTTAATAGTGGGGAGTCTGGATTATATGATGGACAGGGCTACATCCGCAACTTTGCGAATTCCTGCGGTCTTGTGCAGAGCTGCTCCCAAAACAAACAATGAGGCAACCCAACAGTATACTTTCTACGTGGGAAGGAACTGCAGATGCTGGTTTAAATCAAAGGTAGACACAAAATACTGGAATACCTCAGCGGGACATGCAGCATCTCTGGAGATATACTTTCTAAGGTGCATCTGTATGGAAGGAAAGGTAAAATGGCTCTGTGGATATTATTGGGATGTGCCCATCACCCCTAAAGCTATATCTCACTAAGACATTTAAACCGTCTTTTTCACCTCAATGGATTTGTAAATATAACAAATATAATCTCTGTCCAATTGTTTTGAAGAACAGTTGATTTTCACAACATGGGTGATATTTCTAAAACTCTCTATTGTGAATAATGAGCTGATGTACAAAAGGGAGACCTTTCATTCTTCAACTGTCATTAATTCAACTACCACTGTTAATTTGGACTTTTGTCCTCTCCAAATCAGCATCATGCTTGGTGAAATCATCAATGTACACTGTTCACAACTCGTTAAAAGATGTCCCTAGTCTTCTGGGAGGGGTGTTTTACAGCAGGAATCAAGGGATATGGGGAGAAAGCAGGAATGGGGTACTGATTTTGTATGATCAGCCATGATCATATTGAATGATGGTGCTGTCTCGAAGGGCCAAATGGCCTACTGCTGCACCTATTTACTATGTTTCTATGTAAGGTAAGATGGATAATACAATGGTAATCAACCAGCAAGTCAAAGAACGCAATATACTCTGGGGGATTTGATAAATCATCAAGAGGAAAATTTAAACTGTAGAGAAGCCTGCCAAATCTAGAATTAAACTGATGTTATTACAGAGAATCTGAACGAGCATATTGAATTAATATATCATTCTTCCCAGTGAAAAGATTGAGGACATTTTAGTACCTTATTTCCCAATTAAATTGAAAGCAGAAAGACAAATGACTTGCATAGTGCACAATAGATAATTAGATTTAAATTAATTTTGTATTTGGGAACCTAAAACTTTATGAGGTTGTTTATAACTGGAAGACCTTCAATCAAATGACTTGCTTTTACAGTAAATAACAAATAACAGTAATTTGAATAATATCCTGATGCTTTAGTTAGACAAAAAGAAATGGGCATACTTTGAATGAATATGCATAAAATTATAACTTTTTCTTTGATAATCGCTAAAAGCACTTTCAACAGCTTGTGCGATCACAGTACTTTCAGCTGTGTATGGACAAATCTGTGTTTATGTTTAGGTTTATTATTGTTATTTGTACCGAGGTACAGTGAAAAGCTTTGTTTTGCATACAATCAAAACAGGTCAGATATACTATAATAAATTCAATCAAGTCAAACTCAATTACAATAGCAAAGGGGAATGTACAGAAGGCAACATGCCCGAATTTCCTATGCAGGATATAGTTTTCAGCATCGTGGCGCATCAGTCCCATTGGCAAAGTCTAATGTCCGCAATGGGGTAGAAGTGAATCAGGCCATTCAGAAGCCTGCTGACAGAGGTTAAGTAGCTGTCCCTGAGTCTGATGGTACGCACTTTTAAGCTTCTGCCAGACAGGAACAGAGAAAGGAATGACCGGGGTGGGACGAGTATTTGATTTTGTTGGCTGCTTTTCCGAGGTAGCATGAAGTGTAGATAGATTTGATGATGGGGAGTCTGGTCTGCATGATGGGCTGGACTACATCTACAATTCTCTGCAGTTTCTTGCGGTCTTGGGTGGAGCTGTTCCCAAGCCAAGCTGTGATGTAACCTGACAGGAAGCTTTCTCTGGTGTATCTGTGGAAGTTTGCAAGAGTAAAGGGCCTGTACCACTTGCATGCGATTGCATATGTTTGGCGCGACCAAACGTGGTCGCTTGAGGCGTACGGGCACCTTATGGCCCCGCGGGGCCGGTCCCACTTAGATGCGTGGAGTTGTGTGGGGCTGGTCCCGACATCGTCCGGGGTTCCGAAAAACTGACAGTGTCCGAAATCTTTGCGCGCCAACGGCCTGTCGGCACGCAGGAGCATTGCGGTCATATGCAGCATCTTGACAGCGTACGCCTAGCGCGTGGCGTTGCGCAATGACGTCACTGCCCGGCATGGCGTTGCGTGATGACGTCACCACCCGATGCCGTGTGATGCCCAAATTCAGTCGGCCCACCTCCTGCCCAGCTGATTGGTCAGCTTGTCACAAATGACTTCACGCGCGTACTTAGCGCAAACTTTGCGTGAACTTCGCTTCCGTTTGGACGCGCCAAATGCATGCAATCGCATGTAAGTGGGACAGGCCCTTTACAGGAGACATGCCGAATTTCCTGTCTCCTCGGGAAGTAGATGCATTGATGTGCTATCAGCCGTCACATCAATGTGGTTGTTCCAATGTGGTAATAATAATGCAAAGGAACTTGGAGCTCTCAGCCATTTCCACTTCAGCACCATTGATGCTAATTGGGGCCTGTAATCCACCATTGCTTCAGGAAGTCAATAACTAGCTCTTCCGTCTTGATAACATTGAGGAAGAAGAGATATAGGCTATAAAATGTTTCACTTTGCTTGTGGGCTAAGCCTTATCACAGTGCCACTGCAGTATCACTCCAGTGCTATCTGCATAACCTCAATAAAAGTTATGAAGATAAAATGCAAGATTTTTACCTTGGATTTTGATCACCATATGGTATTTAGATATTCACTAAATCATACTTCAGACTTTTAAAAATGAATATCGTATGATTTAATAATGTTGCAAGTTAGAACCTTCATTTTCAATTTGCCCACACCCACAGGAAATTGTTAAGAGTTGTAAATGCAGCTAGGTCTGGCACACAAACCAAACTTCTAGCCATTGAGTTCATCTACTCATCACCCTGTCATGGAAAAGCAGCCAACATAATAGTAAGATTAAACGAGAACTTACCAGTTTGAAGTTTGATCGGTATTTTATGAGGAGTTACGATGAGGGATTACGTGAAGAGCCCGCTCAGCACGCATGCGCGGCATACTTCAAAGCAGCGGTGTGGAATCACAGATAGACACAGTAATTGAAATAAACATAGTAAAGAAAAGGAGACATCAGTTATCAGTTTGACCCATATTATTGAGAGTGGGAGCGGAGGGCACGTAATCCCTAATCGTAACTCCTCATAAAATACAGATCAAACTTCAAACTGGTAAGTTCTCGTTTAATCTTACTATTTTACTTCAGATTCACGTGAGTGACTACGTGAAGATTTTAAAGCTTTGTGATTTCAAACCCTGTAACAGTTATTACTTCACTCACTGCCGAAGTCCTTGAGGGAGGAGTGTGTTATCGTAATCAACCAATGAATCTGTTTGTAGGAAAACACAATGGTATTTTTTAACAATAATAACAAAGAAATTAAATTGCTCTGCTGGGCTTAAATTCAATATTTGAAGTCTGTAAAAATGTTTCTGCAAATAAAGCAGGTTTTGCCAACGGCTTATTATAAAAAGTTCTGATATAAAAGTTCCTCTTATATAAAAGTTCCTCGAATATTTTTGGTTGTGTCTATGTAGGACAGTAGGTGGGTCATGGCACATAACCGTGGTTCTGGCGGGTAAGCCCGGAATTCCACGACTGAATTAGGTGTTCCTGGTCTGCTCTGTTTGATCAGTCCCTGGATAATGAAAGAGATCCAGTCTGGAGCTGTGATCATGCTGTCCAGTCGCAATAGGTGCAGTGACTGGACCCTTTGTGCAGATACAAGTGCCATCAACATGAGTGTTTTGAGCGTAGATTGTTCCAGGTTGAGGGATCTGGCTGGTGGCCATCCCCTGAGGTATGTCAGGACCACACTGACATCCCATATATGGGTGTACCTTGGTCTAGGGGGTTTGGAGTTGTAAATACCCTTCATTAGTTTGACCACCAGCGGGTGGGACCCCATGGCCTGTTGTCCTGGAGCTTGTTTTAAATAGACAGACAGGGCACTTCTAGCTGTGTTGATGGCACTGGAGCTGAGTCCTTCATCCTGTTGAAGGTTCGCCAGGAATTCCAGTATGTTGGTAACTGTAGCGGTTGAGTAGGTGGTCCCTGTATCCAAGCAGTACTTCTCCCACTTTTTGATGCTGGACAAGTACTGTTTTCTTGTGGATGTTTGGAGGGATGTCGTGGAGTAATGGGAACCATGGCTGTGTAGGCCAGTCGGGTACTATCAAAATACCTGAAGCAGAGTCCATTTATATTGTGCGTAGTACATGGCTGATGAGGCAGAAGGGAGGAAATGCATAGAAGAAGAAATTTCCCCACTCCAGCGCGAATGCATCTACCGCTGCTGCCTCAGGGTCTGGTTCCCAAGCGACATACATAGGTACCTGGTGATTTAGCCTTAATGCAAATAAGTCGATATCTGGCATGCCATTTTGTTTAATAATCTTTGCAAACACTTTGGGGTTTAACATCCATTCGGTGTTGTCATTAAATTTGTGTGACCTGGTGTCTGCCACTATATTTAGCTTTTCTGGCAGGTAAGTTGCTGATAGCCAAATATGTCTTTCGACACTCCATTGCCAAATTGTGTTGACCAATTTGTTGCATGATATCGATTTTATGCCGCCCATATGGTTAATGTAGGCCACCAACGTAGTATTGTCTATTTGTAACCGTACATGCAAGTGATGCATATTGGATGTATATGCTTTTAAACCATAAAAGGCACCCAACATCTCTAGATAGTTAATGCCCAGTGTAAGTAGTAATGATGACTCTAGGTTAGTCCGTCTACCACCTGTGCTGGATATGGAGTTAGTCGCTCCCCAGCCTTGAGCACTGGCATCTGTTTGGATAACTAAAGTAGGGTTAATGATGATGATAGGGCTGAAACTATGCCAAACGTTTTCTGCCCACCACTGTAGTTCTGATATTACTTCAGTGGGTAATTTCATGATCCGGTCATAATGACCTGCATGTCGTTTTAGTGCCTGTACCTTTGCTTTTTGTAAGTTTTGATAGTGCAAAGGTCCAAATTGTGTAGCCGGAAATGCTGCTACCATTTCCCCAATTACTCTTGCTACTTGTCGAATAGTTGGTCGCTCGTTGACCATTAAATTGTTGCATGATTGTGCCAATTCAGTTGTTTTGTCTTTTGGCAAAGTCACAGACATGTGGGCTGAGTTAATTGTGAAGCCCAAGTAGTCCATGGTTGTGGATGGCTTCAACTTAGATTTATCTGGATGTAAGACAAATCCCAAGGTTTTGAACGACTGTTTGGTAGCTGACACAGCTGATATGCCAATTCAATGGTCTTGCCTACTATTAAGATATCATCAAGATCTGCCATGACCATATGTTTTTGTCTTATTAATATTGCCAGGGCTGGTTTTAGTATCTTGGTGAATAATCTTAGGGCTGATGTTAAACCACCGGCTAATACTTTAAACTGCCATAGCTGCCCCATCCAGGTAAATTTCAGGTATCTGCAATAATCCTTGTGAATGGGTACTGAATAGTAAGCATCTTTGAGGTCAATGCTTGCCATGAAGTATCCTTTCCTTAAACAGGTGTAATCTCCCCCTGTTAGTATTGCGCCCCTACTTTCTATATGCCGGTAGGAACCAGGCCCACCTACCTTCATGGTTATGGGTGTTTCTTCTGTCTCTTCCCAGACCAGCGAGCCTTGCGTGTTTTCTGACGTGGCGGTGATGTTTGGGGGTGGCGCATTTTCCATGGGGTCCGCTCTGGGCCTTGGTCAAAAAAAGACTTCAGGTGGTGCAATGCGGACCCCGAGCTTTCACCAGTCCCATAGGGTAGACGTCGACTGGTGGACGCGATGAGGTGCTGCCGCTTGGGTATTGTTGTTTTGGGTTTGCTCGTCCTGGGGCCTGCCCTCATGAGACCGAAAGTTTTTTAGAGGCCTCTTCCATATCCTTTACTTTTTTCGTGAGGTCTTTGCCAAAGAGCAGTGTGTCTGGCTCAGTGGCTGGGGTTTTGCACAACCCCGCGAATTTTGGATTTAGGGCAGGTCTTATAATTTCTTTACGGAGGCTAATTTATCTCGAACTACGTGTTGCGCAACAGCACGAGAGTTGGTTTGTGGTCATCTCCCTATTGTCCACAGAACAAGCAAATGATGTGATGGCTGATGTCAGGAGCCTGAGGATCCGCTGCAGTTTCAGCTCCTGGTTCCGAATATTTGTCCCGACGTGCCCCCAGATTTGGCTGTTGACAGCCGGCACTTTGAGGGACTCACAATTTTTTGGAGCTGTGTACAATTCTAAGGCCTCATTAGCCACCTCCTCCTGTAGGGGCCTGTTGGAGAGGTGGTTAATACTGGCCGTTAGTTTAGGCTCTAATGGCCTTCCTGCACATGGGGCTGCCACGTAGCAGTCCACCACACCCAGCAGCTCTTCCTGGTCCTGCACCCCTTGCATACTTCAAGAGTATCAAGAGTATATTTAATTGTCATTTGGACCCCTGGAGGTCCAAATGAAATGCCGTTTCTACAGCCATACATTACACACAAATAGACCCCAGACACAACATAATTACATTTTACATAAACATCCATCACATAGCTGTGATGGAAGGCCAAATAAACTTCTCTCTCCACTGCACTCTCTCCCCCCCGATGTCAGAGTCAAAGTCAAAGCCCCCGGCTGGCGATGGCGATTGTCCCGTGGCCATTAAAGCCACGCCGGGTGGTGCGAGGTCGCACACCGGGTCTTGGTGTTAGAGCTCCCAGTGTGCGCTCCGACTGCTTCAGCCAGCATCCTCTCTTCCTGACCAGCCCAGTCCTGGTCGCCAAAGCTGCCCTCGGGTGAGGAGGAAGCGATGGCCAGTGCACAAGGCACTGTGGAGGGAGTGCCTGAACTCTCTCTGCGAGACTGCCCCTCACGGAGCGCATCTCGCTGGAGCACCTGCTCCAGGAGCCGCTCTATGCTGTGCGGGTGGAGAGACGTCCCCATCCGACAAGTCGAAAACCACCGGCCGGATGCTCTTCCTGGTGGCTATACAACCAGTCTGCTGCTAAGGCGCTAGTGGGACTGGTCTCGGCACGGTGTCAGGGATGGCGGAGCGCCCGGTAAGCGGTCCTACCGCCTGTTGCTACCCCCCCAGATGGAACGCTCCTCCGTTGGAGTTGAGCGGGGGACAGGTTTGTTCAAGAGCCTTTGTTCTCTTCTTGTAAAACAAAGCAAAAAGCTCTCCTGTGAAAGAAACCCGACCTCAGGGTACTTACCTGACGGTCCATCTTTCAATCTGTAGCAGGAGCGCCTGACTCCCAATGCCGCCACTGTTGCATTGCTGAATGCAATGCCGCACATGCGTGCTGAGCGGGCTCTTCACGTAGTCACTCACGTGACTCCGAAGTAAAATCAAAGATTTGTCCCGTCTGATCATTGCTTCTTCTCCTTGTCCCCATTCGACAGAAGATATAGAAGCTTGATAGTCTGCGCCACCAGCCTCAGGAACAGTTTCTTCCATCTGTTACCAGGCTTATTTTTTTCATAATCTAGAATACTGTCTTATTCACCACTACCCTATTGTAGATGTTGGAATTTGTTCACCAAAATGTTGTTTTACAATGCCGAGAATTATATTCTGCACTCTATATCTTTTCCTTGGCTCTACCTGTTGTATTTGAGTTTTATTTGTTTGTATTTATGTTTAGTATACCTGAAATGATTGGAGAGCATGCAGAACAAAGTTGTTCACTGCACCTCAGTACCTCAGCAAACATGGTAATGATATACCTAAGCCTAAACCTAGAATAGAATAGAATAGAATAGAATAGAATTTATTTGCCACATAACCAGGATCGGTGGAATTTGGGTTGTCAGCAGCGATACAATAATAAAGAACTCACAACCACAATAAAAATGTGACACAAACATCCACCACAGCATTCATCACTGTGGTGGAAGGCACAAAATTTGGCCAGTCCTCTCCTCCCATTTCCCCCCCCCCCCCCCGTGGACAGGACCAAAGTCCAGAGTCAGTCCAGGATCGGCTCTTCCTCACCGGGGACTGCGGCTTTAAGTTGGTGTAGGCCGCAGGCCGGCGGTCGAGATTTAAAGTCTCCGCCGCAGCCAGAAGCACCGTAGACTGCAGGGCCAGCGTTCGAAGCTCCCCTGCAGGGGTGATGGTAAGTCCACGCCGGGCCCGCGGTAGAAGTTGGCCGCGGGCCGGCAGTGGTGGCTTCTTCTTCCCCCCTTGGGTCCCCCACGAGGGATCCTGGGCTGTAGACACCGCACCAGCTGGAACTCTGCAGACCGCGGCTTCAGGCTGCCGGCTACAACTGTCATTATCATGAAGGCACCATTGTTGCAGATTTAAATTAAACTATTCCATCCCAGTTCAATGAAAGCAAATGTTTAAACATGCCAAACAACATACAACATTTTATTACAGTAAATACCTAGAAAATGGGACATTTGCACCGTGGTTGGTATTTATGTGGAAACCATATTAAATTGCAAAAACAATGCATAATAACAGGCATGGTCTGTCAGGTAAGGACACCTGCTACTAAAGGACTAAAGACCACACTTTAATTCTGAATCAATGATGTGCAGCCATGGGTACGTTCAAAGGAATCAATCATTGACAAACATGCAGGAAGCAGGGACAAAACAACTAAACTGAGCAACTGTTCAATTAGCGAGGGCTCTGGCCATAGGAGTAAAGACTGTTAAAAATTTGAGTTCATGCATCATTGATTTGACCAAATAGGCAGATGAAGATTCTGGATAATTGAAGATGTTTTGTTTGTTTTGTGTCTGTTGATTCTGTGCTTTCTGAACATTTTGACTGCGATTAAAATTTGACTTAGATTTTCAAGTGTCGACACAAGGAATCACACAAGATACTGACCCTTCAAGTATGTTTTACCCAGGTGTTGAAAGCAAATGGAAGGACACAGTCGGGTTATAGTGCTAATGTACATTTATTTACACTCTCACAAACACAGTTAACCACACAACACTTTACTTTGGTGCTAACTATCTGTCTGAGTCCCAAACACGACCGGTCGATATTGAGCTGTTCCCAGGCTTCTTCGCTGAGCTCCCAGAGTCCAGGGTTTTCTGTTCTTCACAAAGGTTTGTCTCCTGGCTCATATGGTGTCAGCAAAGTTTTCAATCCCATGGTTGAAGGATTCTAAGTAGCATGTTGCTAGCTGTGATCTTGACTGTTTTCACTGGCGGTTGTTGAGAGTCTGCATGACGGACAACCTAGCAGAGTTATCACTGGAATTATCACTTGTCACTGGGTGGAGTTATTACTGTCTGGGTGGGGTTGTCACTGACAAGGTGGAGTTAACACTGGTGACTGGGTGGAATTATCACTGACCAGGCATAGTTATCATTAACCAAGCTGTCTATATTTTGCTCATGGCCTTCCAGAAACTCATCTTGACATGACTCATGGATGTCAAGGATGGAGGGCCACTGCCAGTCATTTTAATGGATAATCTCAGGTGAATCGTTGATTGCTAAAAGAAAGAGGCACAAAACCAAGATTCCATTGAGTCTGCCTTTCCATTATGTTGTCATTGGTATTGGTTTATTATTGTCACACATACCAAAGATACAATGGAAAGTTTTATTTTGCTTATTATGCAGGCAAATCACAACATACATAAGTAAATCAAGGAAGCTCAAGAGAGAAAAACAAGTTCAAAATATATTGTCACAGCTACAGAGTAAGTACAGTTAAAATAAAAAGGCCAAGGGCTGCAACGAGATAAGTTGGGAGATCAGGACTTCACCCTTGACATTCCATTCAGTAGTCTGATAACAGCAGGCAAGCAGCTGTTCCTGTTCCAGCTTTTATCTTCTGCCATTAGGAGAGAGGGGAAGAGGGGATGTCTGTGTAAAAACAGTCCGTTATTATGTCGCCTGCTTTTCCCAGGCAATGTGAAGTGTGGATGGAACCAAACATACACAATTGGAACTAGCTTCGGTAGGGCATCTGGTTGGCGTGGTTAAGTTGGGCCGATGGGCTGTTTCCATGTTGTATGACGTTATGACTCTAAAGTCCCTGTCCCACTTACGTGTCCTTGGCACACAAATTACACGACCTCGTCGTCGCGTTGAGGTGCACGG
Source organism: Leucoraja erinaceus (assembly GCF_028641065.1). Lineage (NCBI taxonomy): Eukaryota > Metazoa > Chordata > Chondrichthyes > Rajiformes > Rajidae > Leucoraja > Leucoraja erinaceus. The sequence goes on from NC_073385.1 coordinate 32,988,083, forward strand.
GCATCGTGTGGCCATGCGGGGCTGGTCCCACTGAGATGCGCGGAGGGGTATGGAGTTGTGCGCGGTATCGCGCGGCGCTCCGAAATTTTGTAGCGAACTAAATCTTTGTGCGCCACCAGCCTGTCGCGTAACTGACGACCAAAGTGGGACAGGCCCAAGATCCTGGCGCGACGCAACGTCTCACCTCCAACAGCAGCAGAAGCAGGCAAACGATCTCCGAGCTTGGCCTGGGGCTCACGGCCGTTGCGGATCCAGTCCGCCACCACTTCTACTCCCATAGCGGGACCAAGAAAATTGAAGATAGACACAAAATGCTGGAGTAACTCAGCAGGACCGGCAGCACCTCTGGAGAGAAGGAATCGATGACGTTTCGGGTCAAGACCCTTCTTTCAGACTGAAGAAGAGTCTCGACCCGAAACATCATCCATTCCTCTCTCAAGAGATGCTGCTGGTCCAGCTGAGTTATTCCAGCATTTTGTGTCTATCTTCAAATGACGTCACACGCTCCAGACGGCTGTGCGGGTGCATGAAGTCGCGCGCGACCTTCGATGGACCATCGCGCCTCAACGCGACCACAAGGTCGCGTAATTAGCATGCCAAGGTCACGTAAGTGGGACAGGGGCTTTTGTTGGTAAGAGTCATTGAAGACATGTTGAATTTTCTTAGCCTTCTGAGAATGTATTGGTGCACATTTGCTCTCCATAGCATCTATGTGTGGTTGTACCAGGACAGATTGGTTGTGATATTTCAATCTGAGGTTGGATTCAAAACCGAAACATTGCCTGTCTTTTCCCTTCCCAGATGATGCCTAAACTCCTGACTCCTTCCTGATTCAAAACCGTGGGGTCACTTATTCTTCTATTGTATCATTAAACTGTGAGCTCACATTGAGTAGCTGGCCAGCTAGATTTTAATGTGGAGTTGGATTTTCCACTCGTCCATGATGACTTTGCGCAACATTCCTATAAATCCAAGCTTCCTTGTTGCAGGAATATGCTTGGCTGTGTATGCTAATGATTAAATACAGATTTAGAGATTGTCACTTTGTGTTTTCATCCAGGAAGTTCAAGTCTCTGAATTCCAAACCAACACCAAATCCAAGATGTCCCCCGCACTTCTCATTCTACCAAGGAATCGATATTATACTGAGTGTCACAAAGCTCTTTCTCTTTTTATTTCCCCCTCATGGCCAGTTTATTCCATGTATTCTAACGCAATTTGCCCAGTTAGTCCAGTGTCTCCAGATTTTTCTGGTATATCAGTACTGCGAGAAGATGTAGACACAAGGAACGGCAAATGCTGGAATCTTAAGCAAAACACAACATGGTAGAGAAACTCAGCGGGTCAAGCAGCATCTGCGGTGGGGATAGTCTGATGACACGTTGGCTCGGGACCCTTCATCAGACTGGAGAAGTTTCCCCAAACCAAAATATCATCTGACCATTCCCTCCACAGAGTTACTCTAGCACTTTGTGTTTTCCTTGAGAAGATGTTCTTATTTTGTAGACATATGGCAGATAATTAGATGTCATAAGATCATAAGGGATAGGAGTAAAATTAGGCTATTTGGCCCATCAAGTCTATTCTGCCATTCAATCATGGCTGATCTATCTCTCCCCCCTAACCCCATTCTCCTGCATTCTCATCATAACCTCTGACACCTGTACTAATCAGGAATCTACCTCTGTCTTAAAAATATCCACTGACTTGGCCTCCACAGCCTTCTGTGGCAATTAAATCCACAGATTCACCACCCTCTGACTAAATACATTTCTTCTCATCTCCTTCCTAAATCAATGTCCTTTACTTCTGAGGTTATGACCTCTAGTCCTAGACTCTCCAACTAGTGGAAACATCCTCTCCACATCCACTCTATCCAAGCCTCTCACAAGGTCTCCAGATGCTGGCCTACAAAAAAGATATCAAGTTTTGGAGTAACTCAGCAGGTCAGAGACCTGTCCTGAAATGTCGCCCATGCACATTTACCTGACCAGAGACAGACCCGCTGAGTTGCTCCAGCATTTTGAGGCAGACATTGAGACTGCCACCTCTCCAAGGACAAAACAAAGGATGTAAAATATGTCCTTGTTTGTGAATGAAGTGCCCTTGCCTTTAAGCATGTTTCTTGTGGTCTATATTTTAAATGTCGTTTAAAGAGATCCCGTGGTATATCATTCCATGCTGTAAGTTATTGGAGCAAATCCTCCAAAATTATGGAAGAACTTGGATAAGGACATGAACATTTTAAAAAGACAGATTTGCTGGCTGCAACGGGAAAACCCTCAATCCACAGAAAGAATCAGTTTCAAGTTTCAAACCTGTCGGGCCTGTGGACTTGGGCATCACACAACCGTGCGAATGGTGTGGGCAGGAAAGGCTGAGACGGAGATAACAAGATTATCTTGGATACACAAAGGAAGGAACCAAGCCTCAGCAGACGGTGGTAAACAGGCCAGCACAAGCACAATCACCATCGTGGATGACCCATCCATCGAGACAATGGGAGCCCATGTAGGCGATGGGATAACGATCAGGCTGAGGGATCATGACATCAGCAAACTCCTTATCATCGGAAGCCTATTGTTCATGCCAGATCGAAACTGGGAACCATCAAAAGAACCCTTTTATCCAGAGGACCACCTGGGGGTTTCAAAGGAAGCTCAGGTATAAAAGCCGGAGTCAAGCCAGAACTCGCTCTCTCTTTCTGCTCTGCTGGACGGCTCGTGAGCCCAACTGTAAGTATCCCGGTGACCTGGTGAAGTTCCCGAAATAGGATAGTTGAGAGACGAAAGGGAAAAGGGGGGTAAAATTGTGTAAAGTAAGTTTTACGACGTGCCCGATAGTTTTCCGTCCATAGTCTTAGTTTAAAGCATAAGTTTAGCCACGTATTATGTAGTGTTGGTGAGATTCGATTTCTCATTGTTTAATAAAGCCTGTAAATTTTAGACTTGCTTTGAGTCCATCTTGGTTTCTGTTTTCTCTCATCAGCACGCTCAGGTCAATTTAACCTTTTATCATATCCCACCATAATTCCGAGGTCTAGAACCTAGGGAAATCCCTTTTGTTATATTCTCTTTCTTGGAAACCGCTCGAGTGGAGTGGTGGCCGTTTGACCCTCCGACAAGGGAGAGAATAACTCGGGCAGTTGGGCCCGAAGTGGAGTAAAGGGAAATGAAACCCCTACAATGCTGAGCAGAATTTAGGTAATTATTTTCATCAGTTTTGATCAAACAGGAGTTAAACAACCAATCTTCCTGGAGTTTGCTGCCAAGAGCTTGGCTGTATATTTTTATTAGCAAAGATGGAGAAGAAAAGTTAAAGCAGTCAGAAAAAAATAACCCATATTTTGGGAAGGTTCAAGCAGCTGATTGAGAGACTAATAGGAGAAATTATCTCTTTCTCCCCGATTCTGCTATATTCTGGCAAACATATTGAAGCATTTGCTGTTTTACCAGCTAATTGATGTGCCATATAATATTTAATAATAATAATAATAATAATAATAATAATAATAATAATATTTATTTATATAACACTTTTAAACAAAATCACTTTGAACCAAAGTGCTTTACAGAGATTGATTAAACTAATTGAATAGATTAAATGTCAATAAATGTCAATAAATCCATATAAAAATTTATGAAATGCATCTTTATAAATAGCTGTAAATTTCCCAATGATTCATGTTCATTATTTTGTTATCAGGCAAATTTCCTTACTTCCCTTTTCTATATGACCTCCCATCCAAGTGAGCATAACTTCTGATGCACTCAGACTTACTAAGTATTGCCTCAGACCCTTATGTAGAAGAAAAGGGAACATTACACTAATATAATAAGATTTGCTCTTCAGAGCAATTAGGTTGAGGCAAATTGTTTGAGAGAGATTTGCATTTGTGCTGTATGTAACCAGGTTATGTTTGCCCTGTGACCAATGCACCGTAACCACACATTTTTGAAATTACCATCTCACTCACTATGAGATTTTAATAGAACATAGAACAGTACAGGGCAGGAACAGGGCCTTCAGCCCACAATGACTGTGCTGAACCCAATGCCTATTAAATTAATCTCTTCTGTCTGTATATGATCCATACCGCTGCAGATCCATGTAACTACCAACAAGCCTGTTAAATGCCCCAATCATATCTGCCTCCACCACCACCACAGGCACCCACCACTGTCTGCCCTGTAAATTTGCCCCCTCTCAGCTTAAAGCTATCCCCTCTAGTCTTTTATATTTACAGCCCTGGGAAAAAAGGTACTGACTTTCTACCATATCTATGCTGATCATAATTTTATATACTTATATTTGATCTTCCTTCAACCCCTGATTCTCCAGAGATAAAAACTCAACCTTGTGCAACCTCTCCTTACAGATTACACTCCGGAGATACAAGGAACCGCAGATGTTGGAAACGTGAGTGAAGCACAAAGTTCTGGAGGAAGTCAGGCAGCATCTGTGGAGAGAATGGTTTAGCAACGTTTATTAATTTGTGTTTGTAGGTCATGTTAGGAATGATTTTTCTTCATACATTTTGATCGAATCATTATATCCCAAACTATAATTTTAAAAATTGTAAATTCTGTTAGTGGCAATTAAAAATAACCCAAAATGTAATCGCTAAGGTGAACAGAACCATTATGAACTGTTGTCTGCTCTATATTCTTAGCGATGGTGTCAAATGCTAATAAGAGATAGTTGTGAGCAAGTCTCGTAATTTGTGTTTGAGAAAAATAAGTTCAATGATAGATCTCAACAGTGCAGTAAAGCTTTTTACACTCAGTTGCATTTTCTATGATGTGTATATTTTCTCAGCAGTAACAGTGTACATTAAGGATAGTAACATTTCATCGTACACTAGGGCTTTGGAAGCAAATGCTGTAAAACTAAAATGGTCTCATATATAATTTTAACAAGATCCACTGCAGTGCAATATGTTTCAATGAATTTTTTTATCCAGCGTCATTCTTCTTCAATTAAGCTTACATTCAACATCAAAATATAGGGTGGCACAGTGGCTTAGTTGGTAGAGCTGCTGCATCACTGTGCCAGAGACCAGACATGATCCTGACCTTGGGTGCTGATGTCTGTGTGGACCTTGCATGTTTCCCTGTGACCAAGTGGGTTTCTTCCAGGTCCTCTGGTTACATAGAATATAGAACAGTATAGCACCAGAACAGGGTCTTCTTCCCACAATGACTGTACCAAGACCATTTTCATCTGTTTGCACATAGTCCATATCCTGCCATTCCTTGTATATCAATGTGCCTATCTAAAGGTCTCTTAAATGCCACCATATTCTCTGCCTCAACTACCATCCCCAGCAGCGCATTCCAGGAATACATCAAAAAAGAACACAATAAATGTTATATACTTCTAGCAGGTCTCCCCGTGACCTCTGGCAGAATAAAACACAAGAAAACAATACAGGTCTGTCCAACCTCTCCCTGTAGCTAATAACCCCCTAAGTTAGACATCTTTACGATAAATCGGCCCTTTCCAAAGCTTCCACGTCCCTCCTGTAATGAACTACACAGAATACATTAAATGTGTCCTAACCAAAGTCCTATAAGGCTCCATCATACTCTTATTCTAAATGCTTTGAGCTTTGAAAGCAGACATACCATATGCATTTTTTACCACTCTGCTTATATTCCCATTTTCAGGGACATATGGACCTGGTCCCAAAGGTCCCTCATACATCAATGCTATTAAGGATCATGCCATTCATTGTATATTTTCCCTTACATTTGACCTCCCAATGGATCATGTGTAGGCAGAGGAGATTAGTTTATCTTGACATAATTGACGGCACAGATCGTTGGCCGAAGGTCCTGTTCTTGTGCAGTACTGCTCAATGTTCCATTTTCCATCACTAAGCCTCTTTTACCTTAGGATCCTTAAAGAACTTTATTCCTTCAATAGAAAGCACAGAACATTCTAGAAACACGCAGCAGGTCAGGCAGCATCTGTGAAGAGAACAACAGAGTTAACATTTCAAGTCAGTGACCTGTTGTCTATCAACATTGACGTTCCAATGCAATTCCTTGACTTTTACCTCACCTTTTGCAGCTGTGCTTTCACTCTAAAGGCAAAAACTTTAGAATTCTGCTCCTAAATCTCACCGCTTCCTTCGAGACTGTGTGCCAATTTCACCCGCTTAGACTCCCATGGAGGCATTTGAGACATTTTACAATGTTAAATCAGCTTCCATCTTCAATATCTTAAATCAAATCTTTGACGTTACTGCAGACAAAGGAATAATCAATGAGACCCTTGAGAGAATTCTTGAATGCAAATCACTCTGGACGTGCAGACTTTACTGGCTGGACCGTGTGGAACACAAGCCAGATGGGGGATGGTGCCCAGGGCCAAAACAGGAACCATCCACAGTGGTGGGGAAGGCTGAAGCTCCATCACAGAGACAGGATTAGGCACGTTTAGTTTAATTTAAAGATACAGCATGGAAACATGCCATTCAGCCCACCGATTCCACTCTGATCATCAATCACCTGTTCGCACTAGATCCATGTTATTCCTTTATCGCATCCGCTCCCTACACATAGGGGCAATTTACAGAGGACAATTAACCTACAAATCCACCTGTTTTGGAATGTAAGAAGAAACTAGAGCATCAGTAAGAAACATATGTGATCACTGGGAGATTGTGCAAACAGACAGAACCGAGGTCAAAATTGAACCCGGATCTTTGGCGCTGTGAGGCAGCAGCTCTACTACCTGCACCACTGGGCCACCCTTCGTTCTCCAGAAATTTGGTATTCCAATTGACCATGTGGACGAACTCTACTTACAAATGCTCAGTTTGGTGAGCGCATGCAACCATAAAGTTGAAATATGGAAGTTCCCAATAAAAACTTGTGGGTAAACCATGAAGTAGGCAATTATGCAGCTTCTACCTGAGACTATTACCATTCACTGGGTAGCTTACAACCGAATGGTATGAATGTTGAATCCTCCCATTTTAGGTAACTAACCAACAATAATCCCCCTCTCTTCTCAGGTACACACTAATTTCTAGCACTAACCCTATCCTCTTTCTCCTTCCCACATCCTTTTCCACTGATATCCTGCTCTATGCATACTGCACTAACAGATGATGGTGTTTATGTACAGAGATAATATTGGAGATCTGTATGCAAAAAATGTATTTCACTGTACCTGGTACACATGACAATAAAGAAACCATTGACCATAGACTCACCTATTCACTTATCACTTGCCCGGCTTTGTCCTGCTAACACCATAAAAGGAAGGGGCCTAACCAGAAACGTTACCTATCTATGTTCTCTAGAGATGCGTGCTGATCCACTGCACTTCCGTGTGTCTACCACTCATTGGGTTCTTGCCCCTCATTATTTGCAAGTACCATTGATCGACACAATAAGTAGAGAATGCCAGATTGTTTAACGGGTCAAGCAGCATTTGTGGCAAGAAAAACAAACTTAATTATCCTTCATCAGAATGGGAAAAGTGAGAATATGCTTCAAAGAGGGAAGAAGGTGGAGAGGGAATATCAGCAAAGGATTGGAGAGAAAGATTGTCCGGGTTACAGAGGGAAAAGAAAGACGTGAATGTGTTAAAAAAAGAGCTTTATTGGAATCTGAAATAAAAGAGAAATGCTGTAAATACCCAGCAGAAAAGGCATCATCTGTGGCAAGGGAAAATAGGAAGTTTAGTTTTAAAGTTTTAGAGATACAACATGGAAACTGGCCTGTCAGCCCACCGATCCACACTGACCAGTGATCCCTGCACATTAACACTATCCTACACAGACTAGGGACAATTTTACCAAGCCAATTAACATACAAACCTGTCCATCTTTGGAATGTGGGAGGAAACCCACACAGGTCACGGGGAAACCATACAAACTCCATACAGACAGCAATGGTAGTCAGGACCGAACCCGGGTCTCTGGCGCTGTAAGGCAGCAACTCTAACATGGTGCCACAGTGCCACCCTTAATATTGCCGAGTCAATATAGATTTAGGTTTGGGTTTTGGTCATTTAATATCACGTGCACCACAGTATATTGAAAAACTTTGCTTTACAAACCCAAATATTTATTTTAACTTCAGCTAGCCATGCCTCGGAATGTAAATCTATGCATTGCCTGAACTAACATCCTTTAAATTCCCTTCACTATGTTGTCGTCTTTTCCTATCATTCTTTCCCAGTATGTAAGCTCTTTGGTAAGACATATTACATACTTGACAAATTCTCAAAATTTCCAGAATTTCCTACAACCGCCAATAATAAAAGACCCGCTATATCAGACAACAAATGGTGCTGGAAAACGTGGTGACTCTTGTGTATGCCTCAGTGTATTCTACTATTTCCATACTTTTGTCCTTAAGCATGATTATGCGTATGAATAGGAAGATTTTTACTGAACACAATGCAAAAAAGAAATATCACTGTACTTAGCGACATGTGACAATAAAGTACCCTTGAACCATTGAACCAAATTTAATTAATGTTCACCAGGGGGAAATTACATTAAAAGAATTTGGACTTTGAAGAGAATTAGTTTTTAAACAATTGGGAATGATCCTGGGGAAATTAATTAAAGGACGAAGGGTATTGTGAACCTGCTCAGTAAAGAAAGAACAATGAAACACTGTAGCAAACTCGAGAAACAGCACTTCATATTTGGTTTGGGTGGCTTACAACCCAAAGGTATGAACTCTGAATTCTCTAATGTTAGGTAACCAACCTGCATATGACCCCCACCTCCATGTCCCCCATTCCTTTCCTATGTCCCAACTGCATGCAGACATATTTCTCCCTCCCCTTTCCCCCTTTGACACCACCCCCTCCCCCCCTCCAATCCCCTTCCACCTATATTCCTTCCTCTGGCTTCATATTTTATGCCTCCTCTCTCCTCATATCACAACCTTTTGTCTTTTCACCCCTGCTGATGTTCAAACATATGCCAATCAAACCACCTTCAGCAATATCCACCTGTTGCTTGCCAGGCTTTGTCCTACTCCACCTCTCTCCTAGCGGCACAATGGTGCCTTACAGCACCACCACACGGGCTTGATCCTGCCTATAGGTACGGGTTTTCAACGGGTGCTCCTAATACGTAATGGTTGGTAGAAAACACTCCTAAATACATACAGGTTTGTAGGTAAATTGGCTTCAGTAAAAATTGTGTGCAGGGGCAGGGATCGCTGGTCGATGGGCCGAAGGGCCTGTTTCCTCGCTGTATCTCCAAATCTAAAAAATAAAATCTTTCTTTCTCTACTAGGAGTCTGAAGATAGGTGCTGACCTGAAATATTACCTTTCCATGTTCTCGAGAGATGCCGCCTAGCCCAGTGATTTCTTCCAGCATTTGTGTGTTTTCTTTTTGCCAACATCTGTAGTTCCTGTGTTGACTATATCCCTATTCATCCTGAGTAGGGGAGAGAGGTGGAAAAGGAAGTTACCAGGGTGTGGTGGTTGTGAAGGACAGTGCTAAAATATTAGAAGATCAGGAAGGTGAGTTTAACTATAATGAACCACAAGTGATTGAGCCATTGAAGGTGCCAGAATGGTTAAATGGCTCCGATTATATTTTAACAAGAAGTAAAGAGGCACAGAATGAATGGCAATGCTATGAATAAAAAAAAGGGTGTTGCCTTTCTAGTCAGAAAAACCATATGTGGAGGAGCCACGAAGTGTTGGAGTAATCTATTGGGTCAGGCAGCATTTCTGGAGGACATGGATAGGTAGCATTTCAGGTAGGGATACTTATTTGGTCTGGAGGAGCACTTTAGAATAGATGACTGCTGTCCTCCAGAAACTGCACAGCACCATCCCACTGTGAATGTTACGCACTGTAAACAAATTAGAACAAAGGTTTAGAATAAAAGTTTATTTATTGGCCATGTGTCCATTTTGAGGTGAATCACACAATGCATCAGCTTATGGAATGACAGAAGCCTTCAAAACAGAGGGCTAGAAGCTGTTCCTGAGTATGCTGGTGAACACTTTTAAGCCTCTGTACCTTCTATCAGACAGAAGAAAGGTGAAGAAGGATGACCAGGGTGGAACAAGTCATCCATTATCATGGCTGTTTTTCCAAGGCTTTGGGAAGTATAGATGGAGGCAATGGTGGGGAGTCTGATCTGTGTGATGGACAGCGCTACATCCACAAACTGCAATAATTTTTTTTAATTATTTTTCATTCTACATAAATTAGCAGGCTGGATAATACATGGATACGCAATAAACTGCAGATGCTGAAATCTTCAGCAAAACATAAAATGCTGGAGGAAATCAGCAGGCGACGTGGAATCCGTGGAGGGAATGGTCAGGCAATGTTTTGGATCGGGACCCTTCAGACTAGACCCACCTGTCCATTTGATTCACAGATGCTGCCCAACCCACCGAGTTCCTCAGGGACTTTGTGTTCAGGCGAGGTAATATGTTGTGAGCAACATGACAGAAACCATTTCTGGTGCAAAATAATTGATTGTTCTGTTCGCTGAGAGCAAGAGTGGGAGAGATTTGTAGCGCAGTATTTACAGACCATTAACCTTGATTAACCAGCGTCCTCCGGATGAAAGTGACAATTATGAAGAGCCGTCCTGTTTGCAAAATCATAATGTATTCAGATCCAGGAACAATGACAACTGCACTTTATGGGATTCATGTGATCACACTGATGCTTCTAAGTGTTAATTAACCAGAAGGAAAAAAAGGTATTGGGTTGGAAAAGCTTTAAATTAATCTGACTCCAAAAATTTAAGTAAAAAGTATACTTTTGATTTTATGGTCTGATGTTATGAGAACATGCACCGAATGTTCACAATGCAGTCAGCTGCTTGAACTACACTACCTATTCATTAAAATTAGATTTCCGGCTGGTGCTAACTATACTATTAATTAGTGGACATCACAATAGGTGGCACAATGGCTGCCTCATAGCGCCAGAGACCTGGATTCTATTATTTAGTTTACTGTCATGTGTACCGATGTACAGTGAAAAGCTTTTTTGTTTGTGCTGTCAGTCAGCGGAAAGTGTACAGATGTAGGATACAGGGAATCATGTTTAGTACAAGATTAGGGTCCAGTAAAGACAAATTAAAAATAGTCTGAGGGTCTCCAATGAGGTAGATGGAAGGTCAGGCACTCTAGTTGGTGAGGATGATTCCGTTGCCGGAGCTGGGAAGAAAAAGTCCCTGAATCTGAAAGTATACATTTTCACATGTCTGTACCTCTTGCCTGATGGGAGAGGGGAGAAGAGGGAGTGAGCGGAGTGAGACTCATCCTTGATTATGCTGGTGGCCTTGCTGAGGCTGCTTGAAGTGTAGATGGAGTCATTGGAAGGGTAGGTCTCCTTCAATGGAAGGGGGGTCTCCTTCCATTTTAATGGAAGAGAAGGTCTGAAGAAATGGCCTCGACCCAAAATGTCACCCATCCCTCTCCAGACATGCTGCCTGTCCCGCTGAGTTACTCCAGCATTTTGTGTCCACCATCAATGGTAGGGAGGTTGGCTTGTGTGATGGTCTGGGCTACATCCAAAATTCTCTGCAATTTCTTGCGGTCTTGGACGGAACTGTTCCCAAACCATATCGTGATGCATCCTGGTAAAATGTTTTCTACTGCACATCTGTAGAAATTGGTGAGGGTTGTGTTGGACATGCCGAACTTCCTAAGATTTCTGAGGAAGAAGAGGTGTTGATGTACTTTCTTGGCCTTTGCTTCAATCTGGCTGGTCCAGGACAAGTTGCTGGTGATATTGCTGGCTGCCTCTGACCCTTCTGTTTCGGTCCCTTGCCTGGTGGTATTCGACAAGTTTGAGCCTGTGACTATATCGTATTTAAAGGATGTGGTTTCCCATATTAAGCCATCGGGTTCTCCTTGTGATGCGGTCCCTCCTCATCTTTTTAAAGAGGTTTTCCCTAGTATAGGGCAGTCGGTTCTTACAATTATTAACAGCAGCTTGTGTTCTGGGGTTGTCCCCGTGAGTTTTAAACATGCGGTAGTGCAACCACTACTTAAGAAACCTGGCCTGGATCAATCTGTTCTGGCCAATTTTAGACCCATCTCGAAATTGCCTTTTATTTCTAAATTACTGGAGAGAGTTGTTTATGCTCAGCTGAAACTATTCCTGGAGGAGCATGATATTCGGGAGATCTTCCAGTCTGGATTTAAAACCATGCACAGCACGGAGTCAGCATTGCTAAGGGTTTTTAACGACATCCTCCTGGCTAATGATTCTGGGGATTGTGTGGTTCTTGTCCTGCTGGACTTGTCTGCCGCCTTTGATACAGTGGACCATAATATCTTGTTATCTTGGCTACAGCAGTTAGTGGGCATCTGCGGCAGTGCCCTGGGATGGTTCAGGTCCTATCTGGCGGGCAGAACCATGTGTGTTAGCCTTGCTGGGTTTGAATCCTCTTCCGCTCCCCTGTCATATGGGGTTCCACAGGGTTCGATTCTGGGGCCCCTGCTTTTCTCGCTGTACATACTTCCTCTGGGTTCCATCCTTAGAAAGCATGGCATCTCTTTCCACTGTTATGCAGATGATACCCAGCTTTATTTGCCGCTGAGGGGGGAAGACGCCTCTTCTGTAAAATCGCTTGTTGTCTTGATGACATTAAGTCCTGGTTGGCCCTAAACTTTCTTGGATCTAATGAAAAGAAGACAGAGATGATTTTATTTGATCCCAATGGCTGCCGTGAACCTCCATTTGTTGATTTAGGTCCATTGTCAAGGTACGTGAAGCCAACAGTTGTGAACCTGGGTTTTAGGATGGACAGTGACTTTAAATTAGATCGCCAAATATGCACGGTGGTTAAGTCCAGCTTCTTTCACCGAAGTAAGCTGGCGAAGGTGAAGCCCATTCTCGAGCGGCAGCATTTTGAGACAGTAATCCATGCCTTTATTACATCTAGGCTGGATTACTGTAACGCGCTCTATTTTGGTGTTGCTCGTTCTTCACTGGCTCGTCTCCAGTTGGTTCAGAATGCTGCTGCTCGCCTTTTAACAGGGACTCGAAAGAGGGAGCACATATCGCCAATTCTGGCCTCCCTACACTGGCTCCCGGTGCACTTTCGAGTTCATTTTAAGATACTGTTATTTGTTTTTAAATCTCAGATTGGGCTCGCCCCGCCTTACCTCTCTGAGCTGCTCCACCCATACGCTCCTGCCCGGTCCCTCGGGTCAGCTGGTCAGCTGCTCCTGGAGGTACCGAGGTCTAGTCGGAGGCTCAGAGGGGATAGGGCCTTCTCTGTTGCTGCTCCGGCACTCTGGAACTCCCTGCCATTGCACATCAGACAGGCCACCTCACTGTCCATCTTCAAATCCAGTGTTAAAACACATTTGTGCTCCCTGGCTTTTGACCATGCCTGAGGCTTTGCTTCTGTTTTTGGTGTTTTTGATGTTTCTTTATTTTACAAGTCTTTTCCTACTATTTCTTTTGATTGTTATTTTTGGTGTGTATTAACTTTTTTGCTAATGATTAGTGATGTACAGCACTTTGTTGCAGCTATGTTTGTTTTTAAAGTGCTCTATAAATAAAATTATTATTATTATTATTATATTTACTCCACGGAACTTGAAGCTTTCAACCATAAATTAGGAGTGGCTGTTATTGAGTAAGTACACATTTGACATACGAATATCATTTATGGACCGGCTGATCAGAATAGAGGTCCGGCATGTTCCAATAAGGAGGAAGGATAAGCGTGGCAAGGTAAAGGAACTGTGGATGATGAGACAGGTTGTAGAATCAGTCAAACAAAGAAAGGAAGCCAATTTGAAAGGTCTAGGTCTTGACTGGAACTCTTGGCTGTCTGTTTCCCTCTACCGATACTGTCCATTAACCTCCACAGCTGCTGCCTGACTCACAGAATTCCTCCAGTGGGTTTTTTAGCCGCTGCTGTGTTAAATCAGGATTTAAAGGGAATAATTCTGACATCATTAGATTTGGTACTTTTTTTGAGGCTTCCAAACCTTGTGGCTGCTTGAGAATTCTACCAACTCAAAAACTAACAAGCACACTGCATCTGTTTTCTCTCAACTCACTGTTTAAAAAGTGAATACTCCATTTAAAGCAAAGGAAATGTTGTCCCTTTTAACAAAATGTGCCATTTCTCTTTCTGCTGCTCCCAATCTTCCAATTAGTGTCATACAGTCACAGCATGGAAACTACCCTCTGGCCCAACTGGTCCATACCAACCATGGTGTCACATCTAAGCTAGTTCCATTGACCTGCTTTTGGCCCATATCCCTCTAAATCTTTCCTATCCATGTCCCAGACTAATTACCTTTTAATACTTTTAAACGTAATGCAGTTGTCCTTCTGCAGTTGTGCAGGGGCCTGGTGAGACCTGAGATGAAGGGAAACCTTTTCACACAGAGAGTTGTGAATTTGTGGAATTCTCTGCCTCAGAAGGTAGTGGAGGGTGATTCACTGGTTGCATTCAAAAGAGAGTTGGATAGAGCTCTTAGGGATAGCGGAATCAAGTGATATGGGGAAAAGGTAGGAACAGCCATGGTCACATTGATTGGCGGTTCTGGCCCAAAGGGCCAAATGGCCTACCTCTGCACCTATTGTCTATGTACAGTATCTATGTATCAATGTAATTATTGTATCTGGTTCAACCACTTCCTCTGGTAGCTCATTCTGCATATCCACCATTCTCTGTATGAGGTCTCCTTTGATTTTTTCCCCTCTCACTTTAAATCTATGACATCTATTTTTAGACTCCCATACTCTGAGGAAAAAAAACTATGACCATCCAATTTATCTATGGTCGTCATGATTTTATAAACCTTAATCTGCTCACCCCTTAACCTCCTGTGTTTCAGAGAAAATAATCCCAGCCTATCTAGTCTCCCTTTATATCTCAAGCTCTCCAGGCACGACATCATTGTTTTAAATGTTTTCCGCACCCTCTCTAGCTTAATCGCATCCTTACTATAGCATGGTGACCAGAACTGCACACAACACTCCAGGCGTGGTCTCATCAACATCTTGCACAGTTATAAGATGACATCCCAACTCTTGCATGCGATGCCCTGAGCGATGAAGGCAAGTGTGCCATAAGCTTTCTTCACCACCGTGACTACCTATTTGTCACACATCTAAACTTTACCAGAAGATCCAAATTAAAGTTTTTTGGGCCATTACTGTTAATACTGGCCAAATTAAAGACGCCATAAAATAGAGGATCCTTGCACTTGTCAGAATTGTTTAACACTTGTCAGCTGAAATTTACAGGCTTTGGATGGTGCTAGCCAGTCTAGGCTCAGATTGGTATGCAGGATGGTGAGGGATCCTGAAGTTCTCCTTGTTTCCCCTAAATTGATAAAATGTATAGCAAATGTATAGCAAACATTCCTTAAATGCATCATTTCAATTGGATCGCTGCAAGGACATTGTAAATAATGTTGTGAGATGGTCATCCTGTTAATCGATAATTGGTTGAACTGTTGAGCCTTGGAGGAACTGTTTGAATCCCAGGGTACATGTTGCACTGGTCATTCTTGTTTGCTTCCTTCTAGAAGCCTCTTTCAAATACAATGTATTCAGGATTGTATTATTGGGTTAGGGAACTGTCAATTATGTACTGTTATTATCAATATGTTTCATTGGTTTATAAAGAGATTACCTCCATATGGTTTGGTCCCTCAAGGTTCGGGGACCTACAAAAGGTAGCTCCCACGAGGTCCGATGTCGATCTTATGGAAGAACACTTGGGACTTCATGACCTTTTGGAGTGTCTCTGCTTGCACGAGGCTAGAAGGGTTTGACAAAGCAGAAACAAGGATCAAGGTTAGGTATTGTATAGGGAATTTGTGTTGTGTTATCCAAAATAAAGTTTAGTTAAGTGCTTGATTCGGTATTTTATTGACTGAAACTAGACTGCAGGGAGTTTAGAACGAGCTACTTACATTGGGGGCTCGTCTGGGATCTCAACGGACCCCAAACACAAATTTGCGATTAAGGGTGTTGAGCTGTCCTGATCGCGAGTCAGAAATCGGCGCCAATGGTGCGGTTTTTGCATTGATTTTCGAGCAGATTGATCATTCGCGGTCTTGAGAAAGGGTCCCAACGAGATCGTAGAACAGAGTCGAGCAATCAAGGGGGGGGGGGTTGATAGCGCTCCTTTGGGTTAGAGGCCCATAAAACCAGGGCGGGGTTAGAGGCCCTGCTGGGGTTGGGTTAGAGGCCCTTTCCTGGATTAGAGGCCCCAAACTCTTGGTCGAAGCTGGTAGCTGCAGCTGCTGCTGGGCCAATTTGGGGTTGGGTTAAAAGCCCCTTCCGTTGGGTTAGAGGCTCATAAAAGTAGTCTGGGTTAGAGGCCCTCTCCTTTGGGTTAGAGGCCTGCAAAACCCGGGCCAAAGGCCCAGCCCAGAGTTGGATATCCCATTGGCAGGATATTTGAAGACAAACTGGGTTTAAGGGGTGCTAAGTGGCAAGGTACTGTGTCGTGCTGGGGGCGCAGATTGGAAAGGCGCTCTGTGAAAATCAGCATAGACTGCCTGCATGAAGAGGCTACGCTCTGACACCCGATACTTAGTAGGTAAAAAGGGAAACTCTTTGCTAAGGTGTACCTAGGTGGGTTAAAATCCCCGCCTGCGTGAGATCTCTGGATCCCTGTAAAACGGGGGAAGGAATCTTGAAAGGTATCGGGAATTCAGTGATTAAAGTAAATTGGTTAAAAGCACTTTAATCAATCTGAAAATTTCATGTTCCTAGAGACGTTCCAAGCAAATTTTGGATTCGATTCAAATTTAATAATATTCAGTATCTCATATTGAGGTGCTGGTTAATTCTTAGTGTACATATCTTTCCTTCCAAGTTAACTTGTGTATAAATCCCTTGTAAAAACTTGTTAACAGACCTGTCAGAGGTATATTTCAAAAGAGTGAATCGATTTCGATTTGAAGTGTATATATTTCTTTCCAGATTTACCTGGCATAATAAAGCTTTAAAGTAGTAGTTATAGTGTATTAAAATTGCCGGTATTACATTATATTTACTGCGTACTGTTTATTGTTTTTGATTTAAATTTTTACATGTTAGAAACACTGTTGTGATATCGGTTCGGATCGGCTGTGGAGATAAATAGTTGATTAAGACTGCTATTGCAATTGGAGTACAAATTGTGGCTGATCTACCAGGAGTTTGTACCCCCTCTAATCAATTGTTGATTAGTACCTGATAGCAAAAATTACCAGGATGGGAAAAAGTACCTCTAATTCTGAGAACTTTGAGTGGAGGGATAGAGGACCCCAATGGAAGTCCAGTCTTAGAAGGAGGAAAGTATCTGAATGAGGAAAAGTAGTCAATTAAGAAGTAGTACTCCTCTGCAAAGAGTACCCTAGGAAGGGGAAAGTTTTCGGTATCAGAGGGAGAGGTTAACTGGTTGATAACAGCGCAACGCGTGATTGATTTGTTTTTGGAACTGTACGGTTACTGAATGTGATATTAGACGAATGATTGTGGTCTTTGTAGGAGTGTGGTTGTGCATGATAATAATAAGCAGTGTGATTTCTCATCTGTGTACGGTGTTGCCTGGAGAAAATAGTAAATCTATTTTTACCCTTCGGTTCATTAAATTGAGGGGCAACAATTAAAAGAAGTTGTACGGGGCAAGTTTTTTTTAACAGAGCGAGGTGGAAACCTGAAATGCATTGCCAGTGGTGGTGGTAGAAGTAGATACAATAGTGGCATTTTAGTGGCCGTTTGATTAGCATGTATATATGCAGGGAATGGAGGGATCTGAATTATATGCAGGCAGATGAGATTATTTCATCTTGACTTTGTATTCGACATGAACATTGTGGGCTGAAGAGGATGTCCATGTGCCGTACTTTTCTATGTTCTTTGTTCTAATCATAATAAAGGATGTTTGAAAGTGTGACACTTTAGAACAGTAATAGGTACAGCTTGCTAAAGGTGCAGGCAAAGTAATGACGGTACTTTTCAAACACCACATATCTATTGTATTCACTATGCCCTTGACTTCAAATAAGTGCAGAAAGTAACAAATGTTGCATTTTATCTAATCATTAAAACTTGTTCAACAGTCTATACTTGCAAAATATTTTGTTATTTTAATCCTGATATCTCAAAAGACATAATTACAATAGATGGCAACATCAGAAGATAATTCCCTCAGTCATTTGCTGCACAAAGAAATGAAAGCACAATTTCCACTCCTTGTGAGGAATTTGTTCAAATTAATTAGATCCGAATAATAAAATAATGAACTTGACCCACCAAACAAGATAAAATAATGTTATATCATAAACCAAGAACAAAAAGTATCAGTCTAAATGGCTGAGTAAACAGAGATAGAAAAATATTATTTCTGCTGATTCAAGCAGGAATCATTAAAAAAGAAGAATGCTTTTGATCCCTGATACAAAGCAAGATTAGTCCCCCAGCTATTCAGCACTGAGATCAAGGCCTTGTCTCCTGGGAATAGCTTTGATTTGCTTGTGGACTGAGAACACATGAAATGGACTGGTAAATAGCATCAGATTTCTAGACCTGCCGTTATGTAAAACCAAAGGGCAGAAAGCCAAGCACTCCGGTGGGAATTGTGCAGTGGCAGTACATGAATCATGCTACTCTAGATACCAACCTACCTGAAGAAGGGTCTCGACCCAAAACTTCACCCATTCCTTCTCTCCAGAGATGCTGCCCATCCCGCTGAGTTACTCCAGCATTTTGTGTCTATCTACAGTTCTAGTCTGCACCTCAGCACCATGATTTATGTCTGCAGCAGCGGGACTTTTATTAAAGCCTTTAATTCAGGGTTCTTTGGACTTGGTAAGGTCACGTTCTCATTTTTGCTAAGAAATTTCTCATACTGTTGTACCCACTCAGTATTACTGGAGAGTCAAACCTGCACGCAATATTTGAAAGAGCTTTTTAAAAAGGCACCCTCCCACAATATCAATGTCCATGGAATCAGTTTGCTTTTCAAGCTGTTCAGTAGTGACGTTTTTTTGTGACTGCACCAATTGTCCTGCCTATTGAATTGTAGTCTCAGTAGGTCAATGTCACCCCTATTTGCATGTCAAATACTTTCCTGATATTCGTTCTGAACATCGAGGCAAATACAAATAAGAACATAGAACAGTACAGCACAGGAATAGGCCATTCGGCCCACATTGTCCCTGCCATTCATGATGCCAAGTTGTACTAATCTTCTCTGCTTGCACATAGAACCAGGTAAGTGAATTACTCTGCGGTCGTTTTTTGTTTCCCGCGCTGTTTTTTACAGGGGGAAACTGGACAAAAATAGAGTCCACAAGGGCTGCGTCTAAAGCTGGCTGGGGAGGACCGCGGAGTTGCGGGCAGCCAGCAGCAACTGAAGGCACCAGCATCACCGTGAGTGGGATCAGCTGTGCCCGACTTAGCACCCGCACCAGCCAGATCAACACCACAGCCGGGCGGGAAGACTACACAAAACAGAGCCGTTGACTGTGACAAGTCAAAACGGCAAGCGGAGGGAGCGTTCCCCCGCCGCGGCAAGTTTAAACCGAGACAGACAGGTAAGGGAATTACTCTGCGGTCGTTTTTTGTTTCCCGTGCTGTTTTCACAGGGGAAACTATGGACAAGACTCCACAAGGGCTGCACTGGCTGGAAAGAACCACGGAGTTGCGGGCAGCAAGCAGCGGCTGACGGCACAAGATCACCGTGAGTGGGATCAGCTGTGCCCGACTTGGCACCCGTGCCGGCCAGATCAACACCACGGCCGGACGCGGAAGGCTATACGGAACAGAGCCGTTGACACAGACAAGTCGGACTGCAAGAAATGCGGCGGGGACCAGCGTTGCTGGGGCCAAATGGAGCGGCTTATGGAGCAGATGCTCCAATGTGACAGACTCCGGGAGATGGAATCTAGTCACCATGGGTTATACAAAACACCCACAGCAGCACCTTACGTAGGGCTGCACAGTGCATCTCCCTCGTCAGAAGGGAGTACTGGGGGTCAATTCTGGGCTGACCCTGAAGAGGGGTTTGTTGAACAAACAACAAGTGTGCAGGGGGTGCAGGAAGGAGAAAGAAGGAGCTCGATGAGAGAACCTCCTACACTCAAAAACAGCACCTTCACGCACCCACCAGCAGGGCAAGACAATCAGAAGCTGGTGAAAGCTCAAAGGCCGGACATACAGGACAGCGGTCATTTTTAGGCCATGGCCCAGACCGATCTTCGTGGAAAATGCGCAAACGCCAAACCCAAACCCAGACACCGGCGCCTCAACCTACTCGAAGACTACACAGGAAGGAGTAAACTTTCCACTGGTAACCATGGAGGTAGGTGTGTCTGGTCCCTTACAAATTATAGGAAGTGTGGATAATACACATATCGGTGGAGATTACACTTCTTTTGGGAGGCATGGAGTGCATTAACAATAGACACTTATATCCTAAACAGTATCCAGGGATATACCATTGAATTTGTGCACAAAAATAGCCCCAGTTCAGCATGTACCAAACCAAACATTCGTGCTATCACAAAAAGGAAAATTGGAAGCACATGCTGAACTGGTGAGACTCCACGCTAAGGGGGTTATTGAAAAAAGATGGTGGTGGTCGCATCGTCATAGATTTGACCAAATTTAATACATTTGTGCAGTATATTCATTTCAAAATGGAAACCTTTGTTACTGCCAAACAATTGATTTCCACAGGCTACTTCATGGCCAGCATCGACCCAAAAGATGCTTACTATTCAGTGCCTATATGGACTGATCACAGATGTTATTTAAAATTCAACTGGATGGGGCAGCCCTGGCAGTATAGAGCTCTACCAAATGGTTTAACATCAGCCCCAGGCTGTTTACACAAATTTTGAAACCAGCCCTAGCGTTTCTTCGGAAACAAAAACATATGATCATGGCCTATCTAGATGACATATTGATTGTGGGCTAAACTTTGTAATGAGCCAAACTAGCTGTATCTGTCACCAAACAATTGTTTGAGAAACTGGGGTTTATCATCCATCCGTCCAGCTAAATCTAAATTAACGCCTTCCACCATAATGGATTATTTGGGGTTCATTATTGACTCAGTTCACATGTTGGTGACTTTACCAAAGGACAAGGCTACAGTCTTAACTAAGGCCTGCAATAACCTCATTGACATCAGTGAACCATCTATCAGATTAGTAGCAAGGGTGATTGGCAAAGAAGTGGCTGCTTTTCCAGCCACACAATTTGGACCTTTGTATTATCAAAATTTACAAAGGGCAAAAATACAAGCACTCCAAATTAATGCTGGTCATTTCGACAGACCAATGAAGCTACCAATCAAAGCAAATTATGGAATTAAAATGGTGGAGGGATAACATTCGGCATTGTTCCAGCCCTATCCTTATCAGCAACCAGTGGTGCTACAAACTGATACCAGTGCACTTGGTTGGGGTACTACCAATTCCATCTCCAGCTGTGGAGGTAGATGGAATGCACAGGAGGCATCATTATTATAGACACTTGGCATAAACTACCTTGAAATGTTGGGTGCGTTCTATGGCCTAAAGTCATACTGTTCTGGAATATATCACCAGCATGTTAGACTACAGATTGACAATACCACCGTGGTGGCATATATTAACCATATGGGTGGAATCAAATTGACATCATGTGACAATCCGGCTAATACAATTTGGCAATGGTGTAACCAGAGAAATATTTAGATATCAGTTACTTCCCTACCAGGTAACCTAAATTCAGTGGCAGACACCAGGTCATGCAAATTCAATGAAAACATCGAATGGATGTTGGATATAAAAGTATTTGCTGATATTGTAGCACGGTATGGAACACCAGATATCAATCTATTTGCATCTAGACGCAATCACCAGTTACCAAACTATGTTTCTTGGGAACCAGACCCTGGGGCATCAGCGATAGATGCTTTCTCGCTGCATTGGGGAAATTGGTTTTTCTATGCATTCCCTCCTTTCTACCTCATCAGTCGGGTATTACGCAAAATACAACAAGACTCGGCGTCTGGTATTTTGGTAGTGCCCGATTGGCCTAATCAACCATGGTTCCCTGTGATACTCGACATGGTCTCAGAACCATGTATCACCATCCTGAAACTACCAGGTTTGTTGGTTCATCCCGTAACTGGGGATAGCCATCCATGTCATAATACGACAAACTTATTAATTTGTAGAGTTTAAAGAAACCTCTACTGGAACTGGGACTGACGGACCGAACATTGAACATGATCTCAGCGGCTCACAGGCAGTCCACCAAAAAACAATATCTGGTATACATCAGGAAATGGGAGATATATTGTCACAGAAACAACATCACTTTCAGCTCGATGAACATAACGTCTGTTCTGAAATTCCTGGCAGGCCTCCATTATGATGAGGGGCTCAGTTACAGTGCCATTAACTGCGCCAGAAGTGCCCTTTCAGCATATCTATGGCGAGGATCAGAGCGTTATTCTGTTGGGACTCACCCCCTGGTAACGAAACTTATGAGGGGAATTTTTTTTAATCAATCCCCCAAGAACCAGGCACTCTCAAATATGGGGTGTGAGTATTATCCTAACGTTGCTAAGGAACTGGTCTCCAGCAACAACTCGGACCCTGCAAAAACTGACGCATAAAACAGTCATGCTGATGGCTTTGGTCATAGTACAAAGGGTACAGTCTTAAATAAGTTAAGGCTGGACAATATGACTTCTTCAACAAGAAATATACCTTTTCATATTCACGAATTAGTCAAACAGAACAGACCGCGACCATCAGGCCTCAAAATAGAATTTAGGGCTTACCCTATAGATGATCGTCTCTGTATAATAAGACATTTATTGTTATATATGGAGAACACCAAAAACATCAGAAGCTATGAGATGGCGCTACTAATCAGCCACAAGCAACCACACAAAAAAGTGTCGGTTCAAACTTTTTCCAGATGGCTGAAACAGGTTTTAACATCAGCTGGAGTGGATACTAACATATTCAAATCAGGGCTGCAGCTATATCGGCAGCTATGGAGTTGGACGTACCGATGGACCAAATCCTGGAGACAGCAGGATGGTCAAGGGAAAAAACGTTCCAACAATTCTACCATAAACCAGTGGTTAAACCTGGAACTTTTGCAGAATCAATTTTAAGTTCTGTAAATATGATTTCATCCCATGAAATAGGGGCTATAATTTGTTGTTAATAACATTATCATGGATCTCAATGTCGGATTCATGTTTAAACATGTTAACACAATTCCTCCCTTAGTCAATTAAGGCAGATGTGATGCATGGACTCGTTTCCACGGCATGAAATCACAGAGCTTTGAAATCTTCATGTAGACACTCACGTGACTCCGAAGTAAAATAGTAAGATTAAACGAGAACTTACAAGTTCGAAGTTTGATCATTATTTTATGAGGAGTAACGTTGAGGGATTATGTGCCCTCCGCTCCCACCCTTGATCATAAAGTTCAACTGGTATCCTCTTCTCTAATCTTACTATGTTCAGTCATTACTGTTATCTGTGATTCACCACCGCTGCTTTGAAGAATGACACGCATGCGTCCTGGCGGGTTCTTCATGTAATCCCTCCCACCTCCCACTCGCCTTCCACCCCACTGTCCTCCTTTCCCTCTCTCCCCCATTCCCTACCTCCCCCACTCCCCCTCCTCTCCCTCTATCCCCTGCTCCCCCATTTCCCCGATCCCACCCCCACCCCCTCACAATGAACATCGCAATGTTTTTTTTAATGAAACCTCCCCTCGATCCCACCGCGCCACAATGAAAATCGTGATTTTTCTTTAAAATAACCTAAACACAATGTTAGCTGTTAATGAAAACGGAATTTGATTAAAACTGAATTTTTTTGAAAATCGTGATTTTTTTTAATGTAAATGAGATTCGGGATCCCATTGTGATGTCATTGTAACGCGGCTTACGGGAAGGGCAAGTGGAAAAGTGGTTTGAATAGTGATTTTTGTAAAGTTTAAAATGTCAATAACTTGTAAAATATACCATCCATCTGAACAAAACGTTTCATTTACATCACAGGACAATGGTGATGTAAGGTGGACCAAAATTGGAGCTTTATCGTCTACCGTTTTGGTGGGGTTTTGGGGATATCACGCACACGCTCGCATGCACGCATGCATACAAACAAACATGATGAGAGTTCTAATAATATATAGATATGGATATGCAGGAAATAGAGGTATATGGATAAGTTCAGGCAGAGAAAGATTAGTTTAACTTGCATCATGTTTGCCATGGACATTGTGGGCTGAAGGGTTTGTTTCTGTGCTGTATTGTTCAATGTTCTATGAAGCACTAATTGAGTAGTGCTGATATGGCTGAACGTATTACATTTGAGGTATTATAGCTTTCCATCACAACTTCACTGGAGCAGTTGTGGAAAGTGTACTTACATAGTTAACACAGCAGCATAACATTTCCAGCTATTTGTGGCTTACAATATTTCTAGAATGTTAAACAGCCTGCTCCAGTAATCCATTGACCTTGCAGCGATAGTCAGCACACCAAAATATCAGATGATAATGGTGGACTATTGCACACAGTTAATGTAATCTATTCTCATCTATGAACTGAGCTTCCTGAAATATATGAACAGCAAAATAAAGATAATTTATGGTGGTGGGAGCTAATTGGTGTTGGATTTTCATTCTTAGATGCGGTTTCAGATGTGCATAGCCTAATGGAAATATTACCTCTCTCCTATCGTTAAGGGCTCTTCACAATAATGTTTGGCACCTCTAATCCAAGGGATTAAGGGCCAGAGCAAAGATATTGTCTGAGACTAGGTACCAATCATACCTAAATTGGAAATCCAGAAAGAGAGGCATGATTAATAGGTTGCTATTTGAAAATTTCCACACAGCTGTAGTTAGAGTGGCTTTTACGAGATCATGCAGACTTATACAGAAGACAAGGCTTCTTCTGGCCCCAAGGGTTGCAGAGTGGCACAGCTGATAGAGCTGCTGTCTTACAGTGCCAGAGACCCAGGTTCGATCCTGACACCTTGGATGCAGTCTGTGTGAAGTTTGCATGTTATCCCTGCGACCATGTGGGTTTACTCCGGATTTTCCGGTTTCCTCCCTGATCCCAAAGATGTGTGAATTGATAGGTTAACTGGCTGCTCTAAATTGCCTCTAGTATCTAGGGAGCATTTGAAAAAGTGGGAAAACATAGAACTAGTGTGAAGGGATGATCAATGATTGACGCAAAATTGGTGAGTAGAAGTGATTGTTTCCATGTTGTATCTTTCAATCAATTGAATCAAAAACTAAGTGACAGGGTCAGAACTTCTCCCCCAATGTCAACAAGATCAAGGAGTTAGTTATCGACGAGGAAGCAAGGAGGACATGTCACAATCAGCATCAATGGTGCCAAAGTGGAACTGGTTGAGAGCTTCAACTTCCTTGGTGTTAATATTAGCAATAATCTGTCATGGAGCCACTGCATTGATATGACAAATCATCAGCCAAGAAGGCACAGCAATGCCTCTACTTCACAAAGAGACTGAGGAAATTCAGCATGTCTTCTGCGACTCTCACAAACTTCTACAGACACAACAAAGAAAGTGTACTGTCAGGTTGCATCGCAGCTTGGTTTGAGAACAGCTCTGCCAAAGACCGCAAGAAGTTGCAGAGAATTGTAGATGTAGCCCAGTCCATCATACAGACCGGATTTCCCGTCATTCAACCCATCTACACTTCATGCTGCCTCGGAAAAGTAGTAAAGATAATCAAAAACGTCCCATCCTGGTCATTCCTTCTTCTCCCAGCTCCCATCTGGCAAAAGGTACAGAAGTGTGCACCACCAGACTCGGGAACAGATTCTTCCCTCGTTTATCAGGCTTCTGAATGGTCCTTCCATAAGCTAGAATAAGTCTGATTCACTTCTGCCCCTTTGCGGACATTGAACTTTGCTTATGGAACTGATGCAACACAATCCTGTTAACTATATTCTGCATTCCGCATCATCCCCTTTCCTCTATCTATTTTATATGAGTTTGACATAGATTGTATTAATGTACTGCACATCAGATCTGTTTGGATAGCGTGCAAAACAAAGCTTTTCACTATATTTTGGTGGACATGACAATAATATACATAAACATACACCTAAACTCTGTGTGGTAGGATGGGGCAAAGCCAATCATTTAAGATGGAGCCAAAAAAAAATGTCATCAGATCGAGTGTTGTGAATCCTTGGAATTATCTACATCAGAGACACAAGTCTTCATTATTCTCGAGGCCAGGATGGGCAGATGTTTACTCTATGGGGGATTCAAGGGTTATAATGAACAGGCACGAATATGTAGTTAAGGCCAAGGTTGAGGTTATTGTGTTGTGGAATCTGCTCTTATTTCATACAATGCTTATGATTGTGAATATCAAAGTCTGGTGTACTTCCTTGAACCCATGTGTAAGATTTATACTGACACATTTATTGTTAACCTCAACACTGGCTGTGTTATTTCTTCTTGTTTAGTTGGGTGCCTATCACAGCACAAACCATCAGGCAAGAAGTCACAACGATGCCTCTACTTCATTAGGGGACTGAGGAAATTTGGCAAGTCTCCAATGACTCTTACAAACCACGACAGAGGCATCATAGAAACCTTACTGTTGGGTTGCATCAAAGCTTGGCTTGGGAACAGGTCTCCCCAAGACCATAAGGAATTGCAGTGAGTTATGGATGCAGTCCTATTCATCACACAGACAAGACCAAATTCCCCACTATTGACCCCATCTAAACTTCACGCTGCCTCAGAAAAGCCGCTAATATAATCTAAAACTAGTCACACTCTGGTCATTACATCTTCTCCCTCATCCCATCAGGCAGAAGATATAGAAGGCTCAAAATGTTCAACACCAGACTCAGGAAAAATTTCTTCCCCTCCTTTATCAGGCTTCTGAACAGTCCTACCATAAGCAAGGGTACTGGCCGATCCACCTCTGCCCCATTGAAGATATTGAACTTTGTTCTACAATGTTGAGAACTACATTCTGCACCCTATTTCTTCCCCTTTTCTTCCAGAAGAAGGGTCCCAACCCAAAACATTACCTATCCCTTTTCTCCAGAGATGCTGCCTGACCTGCTGAATTACTCCAGCACTTTGTGTCTCTCGTTGGTGTAAACTAGCATCTGCTGTTCTTTGTTTCTACGATTGTACTTGAGTTTGGCTTCATTGTATTTATGTATCATATTATCTGATTGAATAACATGCAAAACAAAGCTTTACACTGTACCTCTGCACACATGACAATAATAAACCAAAACTTACACATGCTCCAAAGACGTACAGGTTTGTAGGCTAATTGGCTTGGTAAAATTGTGAATTGTTCATAGTGTGTCTAAGATAGTGTTGTCTGAAGATCACTGGTCGGTACAGACTCACAGGGCCGAAAGCCCTGCTTCTGCATTGTATATCTCAACTAAACGGAACTCCCAGGGGAGATAGGCTAATGTTAAGGCATCTCCTTTGGGAAGATAGATCACACTATGATAACATCTATCTTCTATCTATCTATCTTCTATCAATCTATCTATACATAACTAAAACTCTGATCTTGTGCTCTTCCAGTTTGCGCGATCTGTGAGTCCCCATCGCACTGCCAGCTCCAGCCCCTTCCCCTCTGGTCCCCCTTGCTGGCCCCCCCCTCCCTGGTTACCCCTTGCTGGCTCCTGACCCCCCACTCCCTCACTCACTTCTTCACTCCCTGATTACTCCCCCTCGCCACCCGCCTTTTCTCTCCCCTCACTCGAACCTCTCCCTCCCTCCCTCACTCACTCCCTCTCTCTCTCTCCCTCCCTCTCTCTCACTCTCTCTCACTCACTCTCTCACTCACTCACTCACTCACTCACTCACTCACTTCCCCACTCCCTCGCTCACTCCCTCACTCTCTGCCTCATTCCCTCACTCCCTCTCTCCCTCACTCACTCCCTCCCTCCCTCCCTGCCGTTACCAGTGATGCTTGGTATTGGCCTCTCCTGGCCTGTCAGCCAGTGGCAAAGATCAGGGCGGCATCCAAGAGAGGGTGCACTGTCACACTCTTTAAAGTACATAACCCCAACACAGGTCAAAGATCAGAGCGGCATCCAAGAGAGGGTGCACTGTCACACTCTTTAAAGTACATAACCCCAACACAGGTCTAACTACAGATAACAAAGGACGTTGAAGATAGTATTAAATCAAAGAGAAAGCTTATAATGTAGCCAAAAAGAACACGACTGAGGATTGGGATAGTTTAGAATTCAGCCAGAAGGTCTAATTATTTGTATTGCATTTGTGGAAGACACAGCACTCCTCCCAGGATTTGAGCAACTGCTCGGTGGCAAATTAGTAAATTCAAGATACAAGATTCAATTTAATTGTCACATGTACCAATTAAGGCACAGTGAAATTTGAGTTGCCACACAGCCATACTAAGTAAAAAAGCAAAAATACACGCAGCACATAAAATAAAGTTTAAGATAAACATCCACCACAGTGGATTCAACATTCCTCACTGTGATGGAAGGCAATAAAGTTCAGTTATCTTCCTCCTTTGTTCACCCATGGTCGGGGCCTTGAACCCTCCCCAGTGTCGCTGCCGACGGTCCGATGTCCAAGGCCCTCTCGTCGGGAAGATGGAAACGCTGGCGTCGGGACGGATTGGAACATTCCGTAGCATGGAGACCCCGAGTCGGCCTCTTCTCACCGGAGACTGCTGCTTCATGGTGTTAAAGTCAACAGGCCCCGCGGTCGGAGCTCCAACACTGGCGATCCTCGGCAAAAGATCCCAGGCTCCGCGATGGTAAGTCTGCACTGCACCCGTGGCTTGAAGTTCCGGGCCGGTCTCCAGGAAAGGCTGCACCACTCCACATTGTAGGCTGCAGGAGGGGACGAAGATGCGACACAGAGAAAAATCGCATCTACATCGAGGTAAGTGACTGGAAAAAGTTTCCCCCGATCCCCCCCACCCCCACATAAAACATACCGAGAGACATTAAAACAAACATTCAAAACATATTTAAAATAATAAAAACAGAAAAGGGACAAGACAGACTGCTGGCGAGGCGGCCATTACGGGCACCATTAGTAAAAAAAAAGTGTGAAAAAATTAATGCTTTGCATAGACTTAAAGATAGAACAGTACAGCACAGGAACAGACCCTCTAGTCCTCAATGTCTATGTCAAATATGATGCCAAGTTAAACTAATCTCTTCTGTCGGCACATGATCCATTCTCTGCATATCCATGTATCTATGCAAAGGTCTCTTAAACACCACTATCATGGTTGCCTTTACCACCTGCCCTGATAGCTCATTCCAGGCACTCTCAATATGTTAAAAATATGCTTCCACATAGCTCTTTTAATCTTTGCCCCTCTCACCTTAAAGCTAGGCCCACTAGTTTTAACATTTTCACTCTGGGGTAAAAGGTTCTGACGGTAATTTTATAAAACTTCTATCATGTCTCCCCTCAACTTTCGACACTCCAAAGGAAACAATCCACTCCTGTCCAACCGCTTGTAATACCCTCTAATCCAGGTAGGATTCAGGTAAACCTCTCCTGCACCCTCTCCAAAATCGTCACATCCTTCCTGGAATTGGGCGACCAGAACTGCACACAACACAGTATAGTTGGCAGCATAGTTGGCAGGATGTTGATTCCCCTGGCTGGGGTTTACTCTGCTTCTATTTCTTATGTTCTTATGACTTTATTGACTCAGGAGATTAATTCATTTGGCAGCAAGGAAAACCACTGAAATGTCACTTGAATTATATTTTCACGACGGATGTTTATTGCCTCTGGAGCAAATGGAAAGCTCACTCCCAGCGACAGCGTCAATCAGCACAACTCAACTGTGTTCTGGCTGACACGTGAAATGTTGGAGAGTCAGTCTTCGACATGCAATAAACGGACTGGATGCTCTGACAAACAAGCTATGCCATTTTACACCAAAAATAACCCTGGGTGCATTTTCAATACATTCTCGATTTCCAGTGTGAGTCTGATTTGCTATAATGGATCTATCTATTTGGAATTTCTAAAACTTTTTTATTGCTTTTGTTTTTAAGCAAATAATGGCACGAGTGTGGTTGGTTTATCTGATTGGTATTGGTATTGGTTTGTTATTATTAAGCACTTAAGGTGAACTGCATATTGACATCAAGACAGCAATTGATTGATTTCAGCATCAAGGAGCCCTGGCTAAACTGGAGTCAATGACATAGAAGAGGAGAAACCTTTCGCCGGCTGGAATCATATCGAGCACAAAGGAAGATGATTGTGGTGGTTGAGGCTAATCATCTCAGTCACGGGTCATCCTGTCAGGAATTCCTCAGGAGAATGTCCTTGGCCCATCTTCAATGACCTTCCTTCAATCCTAAAGTTAGAATTAGGGATGTTCACTGATGATTACACAATGTTCAGCATCATTCACGACCGCTCAAAGTAGGAAGCAGTCCACAACCAAACACAACAAGGTCTCGATAATACCCATGTCTGACCTGATAGATGACAAACATTCATGCCGCACGAGTATCATGCAATGCCAATGTCTAACACCAAAAAAATCTTGCTATCACACCCTGATATTCAGTGGCATTTCTATCAATGAATCCCCCATAATCAATATCTTGGGGTAATCACTGACCTGAAACTGAACCCAATGTGGCTACAAGTGTGAGTAACTCACCACATGTCTCTCCAAAGCCTGCCCAGCATCTACAAAGATCAAGTCAGTATTTGTGATCGAATACTCTCCACTTGCCTGGAGGAGTGCAGTTTACAAAGCACTCAAGAGGTTTGACACCATACAGGACGTAGCAGCCACCTGTTTGGAACTCCTTGCATAACCTTCCTCACATGCCACTACCAAAGCAGGTAGCAGTAATTTGTACCAGCTATAGGAGCACAATTAGGAATGGGTAATTAAATGTTGGCTCAGCATGCGAAGACCACATCCCTTGAATGAATAAAAAAATGTGCGAGGAGTGCAGAATGTACCTCATTTAGCGGACTTCATTGTCCACCACGGAGAGCAGCATCTCTGACTAAACTGGCTGAGTTGTGAAAGACACATGGCAAGTAGTCAGTGAACCAATACAAATAATTCAATCCACCAACTTTATCCTTACCAATTAAAAAATGAAAAATGAATGTGCCCATGACTACTCTGTTAGAAGCGACCACTACATATTCCTTGTGGAGACAAGGTTGCATCTTCGTACTGAGGGAGCTAATTTAAGTTCAAGTTCATTGTCATATGCACGGGTATGGTGAGGAACAGGTAGCATGAAAGATCTTGCATGCTGCAGCATCGCAGGTGCATAGACTGACTTCACCCTCTCAATTCATCTAATCAAAAGTATACATCTCAATAAGATCACCACTCAGCCTTCTGCACTCCAAGGAATAAAGTGCTAGTCTATCCAACCTCTCTCTATAGGTCAGCACACGAGTCCCTGACCACATCCTCGTAAAGCTTATAGGTACTCTTTTCAGTTAATGACATCCTTCCTATAGCAGGGTGGCCAAAATTGCACAACATACTCCGAATGCGGCCTCACAAATGTCTTGTCCAACTGTACCATAACGTCCCATAATAATGCACAAATTATACATTGATTACATATAAAATTCTAAAAGAAAGAAGACTGTGCAAAAAGAAACAAGACATTCGTCTAAAATCATCATTAGCAAAAACAAGTGCATTATAGTGCAAGAAGTGAGCTGTACTGTATCATCTCCAGGTATGATAAGGGTTGTGTCCAATAATCTACAGTTATTGTATCTCTTCTCAAGTTCAGAGTGCTGCTACAATCTGCTAACCCATTCCACATAATGTTCTAATCTTCCAATTTGTAGATGGGTGCTGACAAATGATTTATTTCAATGATTTGGATGAGATCATACATGGCAAGATGAAACTAAGTTTGCTGATGATACAAAAGTGGATGCTTTTGCAGACAGTGAAGTTGGCTGTGAAAATTTGCAGCAGGATCTTGATTGATTGTTGAGGAATGGTTGATGGAATTTAGTACAGGAAAATGTGAGGTGTTGCATTTTAGGAACTAACATGGGCAGGACCCATGCAGTGAATGGTAGGGTTTTGGGGAGCGTTGTAGAGCAGAATGATCTAGGAGTGCAGGTGCATGGTTCCTTGAAGGTGGAGTTGCAGGTAGATAGGGTGGTCAAAAAGGCTTTTGGCACATTAGTCAGAGTATTGAGCATAGGTGTAGGAAAGAACTACAAACGCTGGTTTAAATCGAAGATAGACATAAAATGCTGAAATAACTCAGACTGAAGAAGGGTCTCGGCCAAAAACCTCACCTATTCCTTCTCTCCAGAGATGTTGCCTGTCCCGCTGGGTTACTCAAGCATTTTGTGTCTATTATTGAGTATAGAAGTTGCAAGGTCATGTTTGCAGTTGCATAAGATGTTGGTGAGGCTGCATTTAGAGTATTGTGTTCAGTCTGGGCACCATGTTATAGGAAAGATGTTGTCAAGGTGGAGAGGGTACAGAGAAGACTTACAAGGATGTTGCCAGGACTAGAGGGTCTGAGCTATAGGTTATAGCCAGAAGTTGAGTAGGCTGCGATTCTATTTCTTGGAGCACAGGAGGATGAGGGGTGGTTTTTTAGAGGTGTATAAAATCATGAGAGGATTAGATCAGGTAGATGCACAGATTCTCTTGCCCAGAGTAGGTGAAACGAGGACCAGAGGACATAAGTTAAAGGTAAAGGGGAAAAGATATAATAGGAATCTGAGGGGTAAATTTTTCACATAAAGTGTGGTGGGTGTATGGAACAAGCTGTCAGAGGAGGTAGTTGAGGCTGGGAACATCCCAAAGTTTAAAAAAAAGGTTAGACAGGTACATGGATAGGACAGGTTTGGAGGGATATGGACCAAACATGGGCAGGTGGGACTAGTGTAGCTAGGACATTTTAGCTAGTGTGGGCAAGTGGGCTGAAGGGCCTGTTTCCACATTGTAGCAATCTATGACTCTATGACTATGTGCAAACTAAACTAGCTATCAGAGAAACTAGCTATCACTACTTAATCAGCAGTGGTAATCATTTATAAGTTACATACACATAGTTAACATAATGTGTATATTTAATGGTCCATGCATTGCTCATAAATGGTTGAAATCTGTGATCAATCTGTTCTCAGTTCATTAATGTATTAAGATAATATATTCTTTAGATATATAAGCAGACTTAATGCAGATGTTCTGTGATATATGCACAATTATGGGATGACTTCAGTGAGACAACATTTGGGATATTGTGTTCAGCTTTGGTCATCGTGCCATAGGAAAGATGTCATTAAGCAGGAAAGAGTGCAGAGAAGATTGACAAGCATATTGCCAGTTTAATATGAGAGCAATCGTCAACTACAATGGTGAATTGGATTTCCTACAATTATGTTACAAGATACACTCAATCACAGCCTAATTTACTGAGGGGTGGGAGAATTTTAATTTCCAGCGAAGATTAATAGCTCATAATTTCTCATTTCTCTGCAGGTTCTTGATAGTTTAACTGCTGTGGGAAAAATCCTGGGATAACATTACCTTTTGGTAATCAGTGCGCTCAGTAAGTTCTTAACCTCTAACAAGTTTACTGCAGAGCACGCAAGCTTACCCAGGTGAGACAAAAGGGTTTTAAACGAAGTGGGTGTAGATCATCAAGGGATCGTGACAAGATCTTTGGGAATTTTCTACATAAATTAGTTTAGTTTAGTTTAGTTTAGTTTAGAGATACAGCATGGAAACAGGTCCTTCGGCCTATGGCGTCCATGGCAATCATGAATCACCCGTTCACTCTGGCTCTATGTTGTCTCATTTTTGCATGCACTTCCTAAACATCAAGGGCAATTTACATAGGGTTATTAACCTGGAAAAACCTGCACACCTTTGGGATTTGGGAGGAAACCAGTACCAACAGCCAAGGTCAGGATCCAACCAAGTTGTCTGATGCTGTGAGATGCAACACGACCAGCTGTATTCCTTCAGGCCTGAGAACTGTTGGTTTCATGGCACAATCTTTAAAAGGATGAGGGTGACATCAAATTGCAATTTCTATTGACAATCAATATCATGTATACTATACTTCTCAGCTATTGAGGTCTCCATTGAGGTCTTCTCCTTGGGCTGCGCTTTGTCAGGAATCTCAACCTACCTGCAATGTTTGGTTAAGCTGCATTGGGGAATGATGATGATGATGATGATGATACTTTATTGTTACATATAATGTCACAGTGATATTCTTTGTTTTGCATACCCAAGGTATGCAAAGAGCCACCACATAAGGGTGCTGACATAGTTACAAAGTATCCCATGCCGTGTCCTCCTTTGTTCTCTCCCTCCTCCCTCAAGATGGTTCCCCCATGCCGGGTCCTTTGTTTTCTCTTCCCTCCCTCACGACAGTTCCCCCACGCTGGGTCCTCCTTTATTCTCTCCCCCCAGTCACGCTAGTTTCCTCACGCCGGGTCCATGCAGTTTTGGTCGCCCTGTTACAAGAAGGATGTTGAGGCTTTTGAGAGGGTGCAGAAAAGGTGTACCAGGATTAAAGAGTATTTGCTATAAGGTGAGGTTGCACAAACCTGGGTTGTTTTCTCTGAAGCATCTGATGCTGAGGGCACACCTGAAAGAATGTGTATGCTGAACTGTCATCGGAGAGAGGAGGTGCAGAACTCTCGTCGGAGGGTCTAAAGAAGGGTCTCAACTCGAAACGTTACCCATTCTTTTTCTCCAGAGATGCTATAGCTGCTAATACTCAGACGCATGTAAAGATACAACATATTTTATTAAACACTTACAGCTCAGGATCTACAGTACGTTACATTTCTAGCTGCTACATCTACTACTCGACGTAGGTGAGTTCTGATATTATAAAGCATGTATAAGGCGGGGCTTCTACTAACATGCACTATGATAGGCTAGCATGCAATAGCTGACCTACAGATGCTGCCTGTCCCGCTGAGTTACTCTGGAATTGTGTGTCTATCTTCGGAGACCTGACAGAAGTATATAAAATTAAAGGGACCTGATGGGCAACTTTTTCACACAAAGGGTGTGAATATATGGAACGAGCTGCCGGAGGAGGTAGTTGAGGCATGTACTATAACAACATTTAAAATACATTTGGCAGGTACATGGCTGGAAAGGTTTAGAGGGGTATGGGAAAAAGCAGCCAGGTGTGACTAGTGTAGGTGGGGCATCTTGTTCGACATGGGCAAATTGGGCCTGTTTCCTGTCTTATGACTATGACTCTCTGACTCTAGACCTAGAGAGAACCTGAAAGAATCATAACACTTTCCATGAAGAAAGACACTTGGATACCTATCTTTCTCACTGACCTCAATTGGAGATCAGTCATTTTCCATTATTGCACTGGGGTGAAATGGGGCAACGCTTATCCACAGCAAATCCAAGCTCACGTTGCGAATCATTGCTTCATATCATTAAAATAATCCTAAATTGGAGCCTAAAAATATAGTCTGTGTTTTGCTTTTCCTCCCTATTACATTTTTAAAGTAGCAAGCGTATAAATAATTAACAAGGTTCTGGTAACTTAGGAGACAGCAAGCACAGAGATATCTTTCCATGGTATAATTTTGATTCACAGTGAAAACTAATACTATAAATTGAGCCGGAATATGTGTAATTAATGTGTCACAACGGCAGACAGGCTTTTCATGTAGAAAGGGGCAACAGCATAGAAAATTTAGTCTAGTCTAATGAAAGGAGAATAATGTTACACTGCAGTTCAGTAAAGAGGCAAACAGTTTTAAACACAGCTTGCAATTTAAAAAAGCTGTAATGATCCTTTGTGCGCCATACTTGATCGAGTATTATTTGATTATTTTTGCCCACAACTTGCTGGTATAACTACTTTCTCACTTTATTTTACCATTTATCATCTCCAGTTTATTAACTCCATTCCCAAATCTTGTCGTAATTCTGAATAATGCAGCTTCCCATGCATGTGCTAGCACTTTGAGAATTTCCAATTAGCCCTTCTCCCCGATGTCCCTGCAATTCTCTCCTGTTGAAGCATATTTCTAGGTTGCCCTATGGTATCTCCTTCTACCCTCTCTTTAGGTAGTGCACTTCAAATCAGTGAATGTTTTCGAAGAATAATATTTTCATTTTCCTTATTGATGTCTTTGTTCTGGTTACTGAACCTACCGTCAGTGGGGTTTCTCTACCACCACCACCACCCCCCCCCCCCCCCCCCCCCCATTTATTCCATTGTACTTTTTAGCACCTGTATCAAACATCCCTTCATCTTGTTATTGTGAGGAGAGCAATTGCAGCTGCTCTCGTCTCCTCTAGTAACTAACCAAGATTTCCCGTTGCTAGAACCACTCTGTAAATGCTATTTGTAACTATCTCCTTGACTTTGACCCTCGTTCCTAATTTAGTTTATTTTTTTTTAGTTTAGAGATACAGCGTGAAAACAGGCACTTTGTCCCACTGAGTCCACACCGACCAACAATCCCCGCACACTAGCACTATCCTACACACATTAGAGACAATTTATATTAATACCAAGCCAATTAACCCCACAAAGCTCGACATCTTCGGAGTGTGGGAGGAAACCGAAGATCTCAGAGAAAACCCATGCAGGTGACAGGGAGAACATACAAACTCCATACAGAGAGACAAGCACCCTAGTCAGGATCGAACCCAGGTCTCTGGTGCTGTAAGGCAGTAGCTCCACTGCTATGCCACTGTGCTGCCCTTGTTTATCCTGAACAGGGTTATAGCTTATTATAATACTATTATACATTACTTTAATACTACTTTATGCCTCTACAATGTAAGAATTCCATCGTTTTTTTTTTGACAATAACCTCAGCCAACTTTGAACATAGGTCTCTGATTTGGAGAATTGAACCATCATTAACCTGTGACGAGACATCCTGGGTTATTTTCCTATCACTTTCCATCATTAGGTGGCCAAACAAAAAAATCCAGAAAGTATTTAATTTGGTGTATAATGTATCAATAACTAGAGCAGGATTAATGATTTAGTTTTGTACAGACACAACAGTTTAAAAATGGAATGTGAAGATTAATGAAACAAATTATTTTCAAACTGCTTAATTATCTCTGTGATAGAATTCTTAAATCAGACAAATGTTACAATAACAACAAAAAACAGTTAGAGGAACACAGTGGGTCAGGCAGCATCTGTGGAGGGAATGTTCTATGTTATCGCTCTTTCTCTACACACTGAGGGCAATTTACAGAGGTCAATGAACGTACAAACTCGCATGTCTTTGGGACGTGCAAAGACACCAGACTGCCCGGAGGGAATCCACAGGGTTGCGGGAAGAACATGCACACTCCACAGAGATAGCACCGGAGATAAGGATCGAACTGAGTCTCTGGCTCTGAGTGGCAGCAGCTTTACCAGCTGCGCCACGGCCAGCCTGATATGTTATTAGTAATGACTGCTTTAATTATTGATAATAAGGTAACCTCACCTTCAAAAGCCATTGAAAGTACATACTCTGTATGATAAAATTGTGATTTATATCTCTTTCCTTTCAGACCAAAGGAAGCAAACAACCTCTTTCCATCAATACAATTTATCTCTCTATGTAAAGTGACGTTAATGGAACACATATGCAAAGACTTGTGTTTCCTGTCCAAAGCAATCAAGCAATCCTGTTGTTACTCACTTTATAAGGTGCCAAGGATGACTCCTTTCATTAGTCTTGCATCAACCTGGGTCTGTAGTAATTAGCATGCATCTTTGTGTTGCTTAACAACCTCTGGGTAATTCTGCTTTTAGCATTGCCTGGGTTAATTATCGCTTCCTTCTGCATCCGAAGCACACAGTCTGGATACAAAAACTGAATCAAACTGAAGAAATATTCAATTTACGTGATGATAGCTATTTAAACAGAAACTGACATCTTCAATTACGAGCGTACGTGATCACCAGGGAGGAAAGCAACAGCTTTCTAACAAACATGCCCCACAAAAGCACAGTGCTGGAACATCATGATTCATCATTGTTGTCAATCAGCAAACCAGCATACCCGATGGGAACCCCACGAAGAGTTGCACGGTGGCGCAGGGGTAGAGTTGCTGCCTTATGGGCCTGTCCCACTGATGCAACTCTTTAGGCGACTGCCAGGGACTAATTTTAATGGAATTCACCTACGGCACCTGGTGACAACATACGACAGCATCTATGACAACACATACGTTTACCTACAACAACCTATGACAGCAAAAATTGTCCCCACTGTCGCCGAAAATTCTTCAACATGTTGAAAATTTTGCGGCAGTCACCTGTAGTCGGCCATTACAGGCACATTACAGCGCCAGAGATCCGGGTTCGATCCTGACTAAGGGGACTGTCAGTATGGAGTTTGTGCATTCTCCCCATGACCTGCGTGGGTTTTCTCCGGGAACTCCGGTTTCCACACGCACTCCAAAGACGTGCAGGTTTGTAGGTTAATTGGCTTGTTAAAATTGTAAATTGTACCTAGTTTGGAATAATGTTAGTGTACGGGGATCGCTGGTCGGCATGGACTCAGTGAGCAGAAGGGACTGTTTCCGCGCTGTATCTCCAAACAGACCAAACAAATTAAACTTTGTTCCAGGTAGTGGATGCATAAAACACATTTGGCTAGAAATTTTCCTTGAGCACTTGCTTGCAAATGCAAAATATCAAAGTAGAAAATGCTGGAAACATTCAATAGATTAGGCAGCACCTATTAGGCAATGGAAACAGAAGTCTCTCTGTTTGATGCTATTTAACGTGCTGAGTTTTTCCAGCATTTTTTATGTCTGGTCCAGATTTCTGGCATCTGCAGTCCATAGCCTTTCAAATACACAACATCATTGCAGCTGTGTGCTGTTTCTCAGCTCCAAGCTCAGGTTCCTGTAGAGATACGCACAATTATGTGTGCAGACCACTGTATCACTGTTTCTGTTGTACTCTCCATGGGGATGGGGACCAGATTGGGTCTTAACACAGCATATTTAGAGAACCAAAACAAAAATATAATATCACATTCATGTTAATTTTACCGGGCAGGGAAACTGGCAACAACGACAGACCTCCAGTCAGAAAGTTTAACCTGTAGTCAGGTCTCAGTAGCCTGAACATCTCAATGAGCAGGATATTCAAACTCCAATAGAAATGATGGGAAAAATTGGTTCAAATTGTTCAGACTCAGCACGAAAAGCACAAATCTAACTTTAGCACTGACAGGATGTAAAAAATAAGGAGCTAGAATTCCTTGGACAAAGTGCAATGTTTACATATGCTATGCAATTAATTTTCTAATCAAAACAAAAACAATTGTTAATGTTAAATCAAGGATTGCAAATTTCACAGGTCAAGACTGCAAGTAATTGCAGAAAGTTCATTTCACCACAAAAAGAGTGGACACCCAGAAACCAGTGCAAAATTGGTACACACATTTCAGATTTTCAGCATTGTTATTTTTGGCAGTGCGCCATTGAGATTTTGGATCAGACTCTTCCAACATTGACCAAATGGAAAACTCAAGCTACCTTACCTTTGAGATCAAATTCCCAAAAGGAGCACTGGCATGGATATTTTGGAGGAAGCTAAGAATTCCTTGCCTCCTCCCCTCACTCCCCAACCCAATATTTAAAAGTACCATTTAAAAGGCACTTGGATAGGTACGTGGATATAAAGGATTTAGAGACATGTAGGCCAATTGTGGGCAAATTAGACTAGCTAAGACTGGCCATTTTGGTTGCAGGAACATGTTTGGCCAAAGGGCCTGTTTCTGTGCTGTTTGACATCATGGCACTTTGGTACTCAGTCACCTCTCCACAACCATCTGAAATTTGCTTTTGCTCTGATCAGAGGTGGGCATTTTGGCAGTTATTTGACCATGATGTATTTTAACCTGAGGCTTCAGCTTCCAGAATAACAACTTTTTAGACAGCACCTTTGACGTCTAAGAACCTCATCTACCGCATTCGGTGCTCCCGATGTTGCCTCTTTTACATCGTCGAGACCAGGCGTAGACTATGTGAGCAAACACTGAGAACACTTGCACTCGGTCCACCAAGGTCTGCTAGATCTTTTAGTTGCTGGATATTTTAACTCTCCTTTCCATTCCCGAGCGAACCTTTCTATCCTGGGCCTCCTGCACTACCTCCTCCACATGCAACTGATGGAACAGCATGTTGTATTCCACGGGTAGCTTACAACCCAATGGTATGAACGTCACATTTACCAATTTCAAGTAAAAACCCTCTTACCCCTCTCTCTTTCCTGTTTTCCCTCCACCTCAGTGAGCATACGTTTCATCCACTATACAGGCCCTCTTTCTTCTCCCCATACCCATCCCCTTCCACCTATGTTCCTCCCTATGGCTTGACATTTCATTCCTCTTCCTTCCTTATTTGACACACTTTGGCTCCTTCGTCACCTCTGGTCTTTTTCTACACATCCGGCAATCAACCCCCCCATCTTTTCCTCCTATCTCTGTCCTGCCCCCATCTTTCTTTTCCAGCTTCCACCCCCTCTAGCACAATCAGTCTGAAGAAGGATTCCGACCTGAAACATCACCTGTCTATGTCCTCCAGAGATGCTACCTGATCTGCTAAGCTACTCGAGCACTTTGTGTGGGTTTAAGGCTGCAATAAAGTTAGCATGGGCTTTCCACGCCTTACCTCAATTCTAATTTATAGCCTGATGTTTTCTTAGTTAATGCAAACAAGGAATAACACATTGCGAATCCTCCATCTTGTTTCCAACTTGCTTTGGGTCATCAAATGGCTGAGTGTTGTTTATTTAAAAGTACAGGCATTGCAGTGGCCACTAGGTGGACCTTCAGACTGCCAAAGAAGAACTGATAGCAGAGAATTACGTTCACACAATTATCTCTGGAGATGTTTCTGTAAAATTCTAAGAAATCATAAGCCTGAAATGTTAACCCTTTTCAACTCTCCACAGATATGACCTGATCTGCTGGGTATTTTCAGTACAGTTACCTCCCTTTCTACACTTCAGCAGCCGCAGTATGTTATTCTCTCATTTGCACTTCACTGAATGATCCCTCTTCTAAGAGATTCAACTATTTTGTGTAGGAAGGAACTGCAGTGGCGGGTTTAAACCGAAGGTAGATACAAAATGCTGGAGTAACTCAGCGGGACAGGCAGCATCTCTGGAGAGTTTCAGATTGAGACCCTTCTTCAGACTGAATGTCAGGGGAAAGGGAAACCTCAGTACCCCCAAGCTCTGCACTTGTTCCCCATCCCCTTAGTCACAACAGGGACATAGTCCTCCTTGTCCTTTCCTTCACCCTATCAGCCATTGCATACAACACATAATTCTCTGACACAAGGGGATCCCGCTACTAGTCACATCTTCCCATCTCCAACCCTTTCCACTTTCCGCAGAGACCGTTCCCACACCAACTCTTTGGTTAACTCATCCCTTCCCAACCAAACCACCCCTTCCCCAGGCACCTTCCCCCGCAGGAAATGCAACACCTGTCCCTATACCTCCTCCCTCAACTCTGTCCAGGGACCCCGACAGTCCTTTCAGGTTAGGCAGAGATTTACTTGCACCTCCTCAAACCTTATCTACTGTATCGTTGTTCAAGATGTGGACTCTTGTACATCGGCGATGCCAAACGTAGTCTGGGCGATCGTTTGCTGAACACCTTCGCTCGGTCCACCTGGATCTACATGACCTCCAGGTTGCAAAATAAATGTAGTTCATTTTCCCATTCCCACACTGACTTTTCTGTCCTAGGCCTCCATCATTGTCAGAGTGAGGCAAAACGCAAATCGGTGGAACAACAGCTCATATTTCGCTTGGGAAGCTTACAACCCAGTGGTATGAATATTGACTTCTCTAACTTCAAGTAACCACTGCACTCTCTCTCTATCCCTTTAACTCCCCACCAATGTTGCACCAGATTCTCATTCTCATCTAGCAAACTGCTAACAGTGGCTTGTTTCCTTTATCATTGTTATTTTTTGCATATCTTTCATTGATTTGTTTTATATCTATCTACATCACCCTCTATGTTTCTCATTTCCTTTTCCCCTGACTCCCGTCTGAAGATGGGTCTCGACCCGATACTTCACCCTTTCCTTCGCTCCAGAGATGCTGCCTGTCTCGCTGAGTTACTCCAGCATTTTGTGTCCACCTCCTATTTTCTTCCCTCTCAGGAGATCGAGGAAGTGCAGATGCTGGAATCTTGGACACAACGCAGGATGCTGCAGGAATTCAACAGGTCAGGGAGCATCCATGAAGGGGATTGACAGGCGATGTTTTGGGACACCCCCACCCTACACCTATTTCTCCTACTATTCTGCCCCAGTCATCCTGCCCCCTTCCCCTCCTCTGTACACTCATTTCCCATCTCAGAGTTTCTAATTTCCCTTTTATCCCACTCCTTCTCTCCCCTGTCCCTATCCACCCATATCTCCAGCTTTAGTCATTTCACTCCTTTTCTCTCCTTATCTGACACCCTTTTGTCTCCTTTCCATTTCTAGTCTTTATCACTTGCTCCACTTCATTCACCTGTATCTACTATCACATGCCTGACTTTGTTCCACCCCCACCTCTATTTTCCAGCTTTCTCTTCCCTACCAAAGACTGAAGGGTCCCGATCTGAAACATCACCTGTCCATTCCCTCCACAGAAGCGGCCTGACCTGTTGAGTTCCTCCAGCACTATGTTGTTTGATCAAGATGTTACTTGTGTCTGTGGTTACTTGCCCATCTTGTGTTACTTGTGTTTCTGCCCATCAACATGCAAGTACACCTGAGATTGACTTACAAATCATTTTATGGCATAGAATTATTTTATGCCCATTGCCATGAAATCATTCCATGTGTTGTCAGTATAGCATTCCTGTAGAAAGAGCAGCTAAATGTCTAGTCGTTTTGGTTGTTACTGTCCTTGGAATATACAAGTCCTTTGTTGCATAGACTCAGATGACTTAGGTACCGACCCAAAACATGGTGTGTCCATTTCCCTCTGCAGATGCTGCCAGACCCAGCACTTTATGTTTTGCTTAAGATTTCAGCATTTGCAGCTTCTTGTGTCTCCACCCTCTCGTCTTCTTGCACTGTATTTTTTCTTAGCTTAGTTTAGTTTAGTTCTGAGATACAGCATGGAAGCAGGCCCTTCAGCCCGCTGGGTCCGCGCCGACCTGCGATCCCCATATATTAACACTATCCTACACACACTAGGGACAATTTTATTTTTACATTTACCAAAGCCAATTAACCTGCAAACCTGTACATCTTTGGGGTGTGGGAGGAAACCGAAGATCTCGGCGAAAACCCACGCGATCATGTGGAGAAGGCATATACTCCATACAGACAGCACCCATAGTTGGGATCGAACCCAGGTCTCTAGCGCTGCAAGCGCTGTTATGCAGCAACTCTCCTTCTGCACCACCGTGCCGCTCCCTTCTGGTCCCCTTTTTCCTGTGGTATCTTCCACCTTTCTCCCTCTGTCTCCCCCCTCCGTTTCTGTCAGTCTCTCTCCTGTTTTATACTCATTTCATTTAACTCTCCCTTCCTACCCATTTTCTATCTTCCACTCCATCTCCTCTTTCCCGCCTCTCGCCTGCTTTCTTCCCTTTCCTTTCTCCACGCTTGTGCATCTCTTACTGTCCAAGCCTTGCTATCAGAGAATTTCTAACTACTGTAAGTCTTGATCCACCATGTAGGAAGATACTGCCAATCAATAGTGTTATTCTAGTAATTGAGACTAGTTTTATGTATACAATGCAGCAAGGAGAATATGCTCACTCAGCAACATTACATACAAGTTGTGGATGCTTTGGAAAAGGTTCTGGGGAGGTTTAACATAATCCTGCCTCGATTCGGAGGTAATAGCTACAAGGAGAGTTTGGACAGGCATGGATTGATTTTTATGAAATGCCAAAGGTTAAGCAAAGACCTGATTGAAGTATATCGTTATGAGAGGCATCTATTGGGTAGAATGTCAGAACCTTTTTCCCAGGATGGAAATATCAAATACTAGTGATAATATCTTTAAGGTGAGAGGGGCAAAATTTAAAGGAGATGTGTGGAGCAAATTTATTTTACACAGAAGGTGGTGGGTGAGTGATTGCCAGGTTGCCAGGGG
The DNA here is from genome assembly GCF_028641065.1 of Leucoraja erinaceus. NCBI lineage: Eukaryota > Metazoa > Chordata > Chondrichthyes > Rajiformes > Rajidae > Leucoraja > Leucoraja erinaceus. The sequence continues at coordinate 33,032,198 of NC_073385.1, forward strand.
TGGTGATGGAGGCAAACATTAAGAGGTTTTTGGAAATGTCGGGTATGAAAAGTTATGGATAATGTGCAGACATATGCAAATCTGTCTTGGCATTATGTTCAGTACAGTTACTGTGGGACGGAGGACCTGTCCCTGTGCTATACAGTTCTATGTGTAGGAAGTTTAAACCAAAGATAGACACAAAAAGCTGGAGTAACTCAGCAGGACAGGCAGCATCTCTGGAGAGCAGGAATGGGTGACGTTTCGGGTCGAGACACTTCTTCAGACTAGCTCATCCATTCCTTCTCTCCAAAGATGCTGCCCTTCCCACTGAATTACTCCAGCTTTTTGTGTCTGTCTATACTGTTCTATGTTCTAAAAGGGATTGAGTGAATAATTTCTGCATGTATTATCTATATTACTAAAAGTCTGATCTTGACCACTTCCTGTTGTTCTGTATATTGATTGTAGAAAAAAATGTTGCCACTTACGGCTGAGATTTTTGGCCATCTTACTCAGAATCCCCCTCCGCTGCACAGTACAAGAGGATTTTTCCCATCGATGAAAAATAAAAGAATTATTAGTGTTTAAAAAATGTTGAAATTGTCTCTCCTGAAGGCCACGCCCCTTCCAGAGGGACTATAAAACCCAGAAGTGTTGAGTGCCTCAGTCAGTCTCTGCAAGATGGGGGAGCGAGAGGGTCATGTCTCTCAGTCTGAGCTGTGAATAACACTGAACACATGTCTATTAAACTGTGAGTGGTTTTACTGACCTGTCAGTGCCCTTAATGTGGTTTGAAAATATAGTTTGGAAATGCTAAAGCAGTGTTGCCTTTGGTTTGGAAATGCTAAAGCTGTGTTGCCTTTGGTTTGGAAATGCTAAAGATATGTTGCCTAATCAAAGTTGCCTTGCCTAATTAAAGTTGCCTTGCCTAATTAAAGTTGCCTTGCCTAATTAAAGTTGTCTTGCCTAATTAAAGTTGTCTTGCCTAATTAAAGTTGTCTTGCCTAATTAAAGTTGTCTTGCCTAATTAAAGTTTCCTTGCCTAATTAAAGTTGCCTTGCCTAATTAAAGTTGCCTTGTCTTCTATATAATTAAAAATCTAATCTTGACCACTTCCAGTTTGCGTTTTATATTGATTTTAGAAAAAAAAATGCTACCACGTATGGCTGTGATTTTTGGCCATCTTACTCAGAGCCCCTCCGCTCATCAGGTGTCGTGGATTCTTCCCGTCAGTGAAAAATCATTAGTGTTTAACATTTTTTGAGATTCTCTCTCCTGTCAATCACGCCATGAAGGCCACGCCCCTTCTGGTGGGAGGAGAGGGACTATAACACCCAGAAGTGTTGGCGTGGCTCAGTCTCTGCAAGATGGAGGAGGGAGAGGTCACGACTCACTGCCTTTGGTGGCCTTGCACCCTGCTTGAAATGGTATGAAACTGCACTTGAATTTGGTGGCCTTGCACCCTGCTTGAGTGGTATGAAACTGCACTTGAATGTGGTGGCCTTGCACCCTGCTTGAAGTGGTAAGAAATTGCACTTGAATTTGGTGGCCTTGCACCCTGCTTGAAATGGAATTTCAAGGAATAGCCGTGAGTCAACTGCCAGCCCACCAGCCGTGAGTGAGTGAGCTGTCAGCACAACAAGGCTTGAGTGACTGAGCTGCCAGCCCAAGAATCCATTCTGCCCACAATGTCCTACTAGCCCTCTGGAAACCGGTCCCTTCAGCCCACAACACCCATACTAGCGCTCCAGAAAGCCCTCCCCCTCCTCCACTGGCCACCAATATTGGAATTGGTGGAGAGGTGGAATATTGCAATGGAGGACCAGCCCTCCTGTGTGAAGCTGGGACCCAACGGGTCCCACTTAGTCTAGTATTTAATAAAATTGTATTCCCTGTTGATTTTATGTTTTCACACTGAATAATTTCCTGAAAGAGAAAGTTTTGAATATTATTTATATAATTCATTCTTCCTGCTCATGTGTTTCAATACTAGCTGCTTATATATTTTTCCCAATATAAAGCCCTATATTTCTGACATAACAGATGTACACATTACCATGTATTTATCATCCAGCAGCCTCTGTGACCTGACAAGTTTGGTGGAAAACAAAACATGTTTTTAATAGTGTAGCATTAGCATTAATATTGAGATGTTAAAAGCATCTCAGTGGTGAGACCGTGTCGCATCTCCTCAAGCATGAATTCTGAAAAATGAGGGTGACACGATTAATAGTTCAAAGTGATTTTTCTATGTTTTGTGTACTATTATAACTATGTATCTGTGTCACAGCACCACTGATCTTTGAAGAGTAAAAAAACAGAAACTCTCTCAGCGAGACTAGTCATAGAGTCATATAGCACAGAAACAGGCTCTTTAGCCCAGCTTGTCCATGCAGACCAACATGCCCCATCTCAGCTGGTCCCTTCTGCCCACATTAGGCTCACATCCCTCTAAACCTTACCGTTCCATGTATATCTCCAAATGACATTTAAATGGTGTTAGTTTAGAGTTTTTAGTTTTTTGTATGTTTTTAGTTTAGAGAACTGGAGTTTAGAAGGATGAGGGGTTATCTTATAGAAACATATACAATGACAAAAGGACTGGAATTTCAAGGAATAGCTGTGAGTCAACTGCCAGCCCACCAGCCGTGAGTGAGTGAGCTGTCAGCACAACAAGGCTTTAGTGACTGAGCTGCCAGTCCAAGAATCCATTCCACCCACAATGTCCTACTAGCCCTCTGGAAACCAGCCCCTTCAGCCCACAACACCCATACTAGTGCTCCAGAAAGCCCCCCCCCCCTTCCCCACTGGCCATTGGAATTGGTGGAGAGGTGGAATATTGCATTGGAGGACCAGCCCTCCTGTGTAAAGCAAAATGTTTCCAATGTTGGTCGAGTCCAGAACCAGGGGCCACAGTCCTAGAATAAAGGGGAGGTCATTTAAGACTGAGGTGAGAAAAAAAATGTTCACCCAGAAAGTTGTGAATTTATGGAATTCCCTGCCACAGAGGGCAGTGGGGGCCAAATCACTGGATGGATTTAAGAGAAAGTTAGATAGAGCTCTAGAGGGTAGTGGAGTCAAGGGATTATGGGGAGAAGGCAGACACGGGTTATTGATAGGGGATGATCAGCCATGATCACCATGATTGGCGGTGCTGGCTCGAGGGGCCGAATGACCTCCTCCTGCACCTATTTTCTATGTTTCTATGTTATTGTACTTCTCTGAGCCACATTCGCAGACAACGTTTTCCATATATGCACTGCCTCTGTGTGAACAAGTTGACCCCTTGGGTCCTTTTCAATCTTATCCTCTCAACCTAAACCTCTGCTCCCTAATTTTTGATTTCCGAACCTTGGGATAAGGACTGTATGCATTCACCTTATTGATGTCACCTTAGGTTAGGCTTATGATTGTTATTATTGTCACATGTACTGATGTACAGTGAAAAGATTTGTTTTGCATGCTATCCAAATAGATCAGATATACCATACATTAATACAATCAAATCAAACTCAAATACAATTGACCCAAGGGGACAATAGAGAGTGTAGAACATAGTTCTCAACATTGTAGTGTATTGTAGCCATCTGTTGCATAGACAAAGTCCAATGACTCAATGAGACAGAGGTGAATCAGACAGTATCCTGGTCTATGGAAGGTGATGGACTGGACTACATGTACAACTCTGCAATTTCTTGTGATCTTGGGCAGAGCTACTCCCAGACCAAGCTTTGATTCAACCCAACAGTTTGCAAGAGACACTGAAGACATGCCAAGTTTCTTCAGTTTTCACAGGAAGTAGAGGTGAGGTGTGCTTTCTCGGCTGTCACCGCAAAGTGGTTGGTCTACAACATATCATTGGTAATATTAACACCATGTTAAAATATCATATATCTTTTCCAGATAGTAGGAGTGAAATGAGAGCATGGTCAGGATAGTGTTGGTCCTTGATGTTGCTGATTGCCTTTTGGAGGCAGTGCCTCCTATAGATCATTCTGATTGTGGGGAGGTTAGTATTTGTGATAGACCGGACAATGTCCACCACTTTTTGTAATCTCCTTCATTCCTGGGCAATTGAGTTGCCAAAACAGGGCAAGGACCATCCCTCAGACTCTCAGACCCTGATGAAGATAATTCTAAAGATGGCTCCCAACTTGCAAAGTCACCTATCTGTTTCATCCTCAGATTCTGTCTGACCCATTGAGTTCCCCCCACACTGTGTTTTGCTCAACATTCTGACAGTTCCTTGTCTCTCTCTATTAAATTAAGTTCATTTCAGGGGTATAGTGCATAACTGTTCCAACCCCGATATTGTAATCACAGAACTGGTGTGAATGGGTGATCGATGATCAGGGTGGGCTCGGTAGGCCAAATAGCCCGCTTCCATGCTGTATCTTACATTCAATTTGATAATTTTGTCACAAATCAGGTCTTAGTCTTCCAGATGGTTATTGACCTAATTTCCTTTGGAGACCTTCCTTTCACACCCTACAGCCACATTGAGGGGTTGCAACTAAAGTGTGATTGTGATGAATAACAATACCTCTTTATTATGATTATTTTTAAGATTGTAAGCAGAAATTATAAGGCAGACAGAAATGTCAGTTGTAATTTCATGAAATTGTGTGACCTTTTACAATTCTGAACTTTCAGCTAATTGACATCTTCTTGAAAGTAAAAAGGTCTAGAATTAAATACAAGCACAGCAAGGATTCGTACACTGTCATCGATAGCAAATTCTACTCTAATTCATATGAAAATGAATGATGTGTATTTTACATTTTCTATAACTTGACGAAACAAAATAATACTAAAGATCAAACATAATACATAGAACTGTACAGCAGAGGAACAGGCCTTTTGGCCCACAATGTCTGTGCGGAACATTGTCCTCTATCTGCCAGTGATCCATATCACTTCAGTCCCCATATATCCATGTGCCTATCCATAAGCCTCCTCAATGCCATCATTGTATCGGCCTCCTCCATCAGCCATGTTCCACCCACAACTCTCTGTGTAAAAAACCTTGTCCTATACATCTTCGTTTAAATGTTGCCCATCTCACCTTAAAACCATGCCTTCTAATCTTTGAATAAAGGCACTGTTATTTGAGGGACATTTCCTCCTTGAAGTGTTACATGCTCCTACAGAAACTTAACACAACTGTCACATTTATTTCCTGCTTTTCATTTGAACAAATACAAAATAATACACTTGTAATATGAAACATGGAAAAGTGACACATATTCAATGTAATGTTGATCGCATTATTTTACCCTTATCAACAAATAAAGATGCTGACAACATTGACCTTTAAGATGAAAAGCGTGAACATGGTTTACTGCCATTAAGAAAATAACTTATGTCATTTTTATAAAGCAATATTTGAGAGAAAAGAGATTAGTGATAAAAATAAATTAGGTCCAAATATCTAGATTAATTCTGTGTGCCTAATGCCTCTGTCCCACTTAGGAAACCTGAACGGAAACCTCTGGAGACGTTGCGCCCCACCCAAGGTTTCCGTGCGGTTCCCGGAGGTTACCGGAGGTTTTTGTCAGTCTCCCTACCTGCTTCCACTACCTGCAACCTCCGGCAACCACCTGGAACCTCCGGGAACCGCATGGAAACCTTGGGTGGGGTGCAAAGTTTCCAGAGGTTTCCGTTCAGGTTTCCTAAGTGGGACAGAGGCATCTGTAGTATCAGATGACCCTACACCACACTTGCCCCATTTTGTAATGGCTTTATCAGAATTCACAGGCAAAAGTTGTGATTACATATTAGATTTGTAATCTCAACAACCAGTGGACTCTTGAACACTACACAACACCAATCTTAAAAATGAACTGTCATTGGCTGTACTGACACCAAGCTTTTTTTTTTGCACTAATACTGTGGTTATTAATTTATTGTTTTTTTTGTGAATTTGGTTAAATTTAATATAATAGTGCAAGCCCCAGTCCACGCCGACCATTGATCGCCTGTTCACTGGTTCTATGCTATTCCATTTTTGCATCCACTCCCAACACACTCATAACAATTTACAGAGGCCGTTTAATCCACAAAATTGCACTTCTTTGAGATGTAGGAGAAGCCATGGTGCTTGAAGGAAACCCACATGTTACAGGGGGAACGTGCAAACTCCACACAGATAGCACCTGAGTTCAAGTTCGAACCAAGGTCTCTGACGTTGTAAGGTAGCAGCACTACCAGCTGAGCCACTTCTAAAGTGGGATTGAAAATAATTGATGTTTTGCTTGTTTCACTTACTTAAACACAAATTTGAACAGGAATCACTGCTAATATAAAAGAGAGTTTTAGTCAGAAAAGCTCTGCAGATAACTTTGGGAAAACTATAGGAAATATGCCAGGCCTCATGATATAAAACAGATTTGAAAGGTAACCTAGTTAAAAAGGCCTGAAGGGTTTCCATGTTCTACTAAGTAGGATGCGCGCCCAATCTAATGCATGATCCTTTGCAGTTTGTCTTCAATCACAGAGTAAAACCAATGCAAATCCCTTGAACTAATGAGATTATCACAAAGTCAGTGGAAGATTGTCCTACCTATCACTCTATTCAAAATGATAAATAGGACATGACTGTTCAAGTTTGCCTACACCTTCTGGCATTTGTTAAGTCCTTTGATAATTGGAGGCTATTTTTTTCTGCATAATTACCAGTTTTTAAGGAAATGATCTACTAAAAATAAAGTAACTCTCATCTACTTTTGTGTTGATATAATCACTTTATCATATGCATTGTAGAAACAAAGAACTGCAGATGCTGGTTAATACACAAAAGGGCACAGAGTGCTGGAGTAACTCAGCGGGTCAGGCAGCATCTCTGGAGAAGATTGATAGATGACCTTTCGAGCCAAGAAGTCAGAGATCTCCAGAGGTGCTGTCTGACCTGCTGAGTTACTCCAGCACTTTATTTCCTTTTTTATCATATGCATTTATGGGCAATCTAATGGAAAACCTGGGTAAATTATATAATTGAAATGGCAGGAGAGATTCTTGTGGAATTACAGAATTTAGGAATTACTAATGATTTTCAGGCATGCCCCATTAGGGGATGATTGGGGTTTGCAGATCTCAGTATACAAGGAACTGCAGATGTTGGTTTACAAAAATAGACACATAGTAATGGAGAACTCAGCAGGTCAGGCAGCATCTCCGGAGAGCATAGATGGGTGACATTTCGCGTCAGGACTCTTCATCAGTCCATGTTCTTCTGAGATGCTACGTGACCCGTCTTGTTACTCTAGCATTTTGTGTCTTTCTTCAGACCAGACACATTTAACAAATAGATTTTGCACCATCTTGATAGAGATCAAGGTAGGATCTAGATTGGCTATCTTGCCACTTAAAATCTGGTCATATTTAGAAACATAGAAACATAGAAATTAGGTGCAGAAGTAGGCCATTCGGCCCTTCGAGCCTGCACCGCCATTCAATATGATCATGGCTGATCATCCAACTCAGTATCCCGTACCTGCCCTCTCCATACTCCCTCCATTGGTCCTTGGGGGTCAGAAGGCCGAGGGGTGATTTTATAGACGTCATAAAACCATGAGTGGAAAATATAGAGTGAACACATAGATTTTACTTCGGAGTCACATGAGTGACTACGTGAAGAACCCCGCCAGGATGCATGCGTGACATATCGCTACACGCATTGCGAAACAGTCAGGCGGGGTGGAACGACGTTCCCCCGCAGCGGCAGTTTTAAAAGCCGGAACCTGCAGGTAAGAGATACTCTGCGGTCTTTTGTGTTGTTCCCATACTGATTTACAGGTGGGGAGTCAATGGACAAGTCCAAGAAAACAACGAGGGCTGCGACAAAGCTGGCGGGGGAGGACTGCGGGCAGCCAGCAGCAGCCAGCGGCACATGAATCACCCGTAATGGGAACAGCTGTGCCCGACTTCACCTCCGCACCGGCCAGATCCACTCCGCAGCCGGGCGGTAAGGCAAAATAAAAAACTAACAAAGTCGTTGAGCAGCCGCGAGCGGCCAGCGACCGTGAGCGCTGGAGCCGGATGGAGCGGTGTATGGAGTAGTTGCTCCAACGTGACAGGCTCCGGGAGATGGAGTCTAGTTACTGTGGGCACTATGTTAAACCCACAGCAGCACCTCTTGTAGGGCTGCACAGTGCATCTCCCTCATCAGAGGGGAGTACTGGGGGGTCAGTTCTGGGCTGATCCTGAAGAAGGGTTTGCAGAAGAGAAATCAAGTGTGCAAGGGGTGCAGGAATGTGAAGATCTACTTGGTGTGCAACTTCATAGAGCCAGACCAGACTGGCCAAAAACTGGAACAAAAACTAGCTGCCAGTATAGATTATATGTCCTTTAACCAGCTACAGGAACAGGCTGTATTAGACACCACGGCAAGACACTTGACACCGGGTAACTGTATATCCCTGAATGTTCCTGTTGTAAATAATTGTATATGGAAACATATTGGAGTAGGAGTTAGAGGCATGGATGTCAAACTCCAAAAGGTACTAAAGCTCCTAACAGCGGGAATAACAGCTTTCGCCCGCACAGTAGATGAGAAGAACATGTCGCAGGACCAACAGGATGCACTGGCACTGCTTTGCAACACACAATATGAAATAAACAGCATCAGGAAGAGTGCCATCCGACCTGCTCTAAACCCAAAATTCGCAGGTCTGTGCAAACCTGGAAACGTAAGACCACCAATTTTACTATTTGGAGGTAACCTATCGAAGCAAGTCAAGGAGCTCGATGAGGAGGCAAAAACCCTGGGGCTCATAAAAGCGACTTCATCAAAAACCTACTACGGCCATAAACAGCACCCTTATGCACCCACCAGTAGAATAAGACAAACTGGTGAAAGCTCAAAGGTCCGGTACAACGAACATGAGTCTTTTTTAGGCCATGGCCCAGACCGGCCTTTTTGGAAAATACGCAAACCTCCAACACCAACCCAACCACAAACCCAGACACCAGCGGCTCAACATCAATGAAGGATTTACAAAAAGAAGTAAACCTGCCACTGGCAACTATGGAGGTAGGTGGGTCTGGTTCCCTACAAATTGCAGGGAGCATGGAGGTTGGGGGGAGATTACACTTCTTTCTGGATGCATGGAGCATGTTAACTACCGATACTTATATTTTAAGCAGTATCCAGGGATATACCATAGAATTTATACACAAATACAGCCCCCCAGTTCAGCATGTACCAAACCGAATGTTTGTACTTTCTGGTAAAGAAAAATCAGAAGCGCATGCTGAACTGGAGCGACTTTACGCAAAAGGTGTAATTGAAAAATCCCAACACGAACTGCTAGAATTCATGTCCAATATCTTTACCAAAAACAAAAAAGATGGTGGTTGTCGCATCATCATAGATTTGATCAAATTGAATACATTTGTACAATATATTCATTTTAAAATGGAAACCTTTGTTACTGCAAAACAATTGATTTCCAAAGGTTGCTTAATGGCTAGCATCGATTTAAAAGATGCTTACTATTCAGTGCCTATACGAGGTGACCACAGATGTTAGTTAAAATTCAACTGGATGTGACAGCACTGGCAGTATAGAGCGCTGCCAAATGGGTTAACATCAGCCCCCAAGCTGTTCACAAAAATTTTGAAACCAGCCCTAGTGTTTCTATGGAAATGAAAACACATGGCCATGGCATATCTAGATGACATACTTATTGTGGGCAAAACTTTGGAATTGGCCAAACAAACCGTAACAGCCACAAAACAGTTATTTGAAAAACTGGGGTTTATTATCCATCCAGTTAAATCTAAACTAACGCCTTCCACTACTATGGACTATTTGGGGTTCACCATTGACTCAGTTCACATGTCGGTGACTTTGCCAAAGGGAAAGGCTGTAGACTTAATAGAGGGTTGCAATAACCTCATTGACATCAGTAACCCGTCCATCAGATTGGTAGCAAAAGTAATTGGCAAAATGGTGGGTGCTTTTCCAGCCACACAATTCGGACCTTTACATTACCAAAATTTACAGAGAGCAAAAATACAAGCACTCAAAATTAATGCTGGTCATTTTGACAGACCAATGAAGCTACCAATCAAAGCTAAAATGGAACTAAAATGGTGGAAAGATAACAACAGATTGACAATACCACCGTGGTAGCATATATCAACCACATGGGTGGAAATAAATCGACATCATGTGACAATCTGGCTAATACAATTTGGCAATGGTGTATCCAGAGACATATTTGGATATCAGCTACTTACCTACCAGGTAAACTAAATTTAGTGGCAGACACCAGGTCACGCAAATTTAATGAAAACACCGAATGGATGTTGAATAGAAAAGTATTTGCTGATATTACAGCACTGTATGGAACACCAGATATCGATCTATTCGCATCCAGACTTAATCACCAGTTATGTTTCGTGGGAAGCAGACCCTGGGGCAGCGGCGACAGATGCATTTTCGCTGCATTGGGGGAAATTGTTTATTTATGCATTCCCTCCTTTCTGCCTCATCAGTCGGGTATTTAGGAAAAAACAGCAAGACTCTGCGTCTGGTATTTTGGTAGTACCCGATTGGCCTACTCAACCATGGTTCCCTGTGATACTCAACATGGTATTAGAACCATGTATCACCATCCCGAATAGAAGTCCTCTCTAGAATTTAGAAGATTGAGAGGGGATCTTATAGAAACTTACAAAATTCTTAAGGGGTTGGACAGGCTAGATGCAGGAAGATTGTTCCCGATGTTAGGGAAGTCCAGGACAAGGGGTCACAGCTTAAGGATAAAGGGGAAATCCTTTAAAACCGAGATGAGAAGAACTTTTTTCACGCAGAGAGTGGTGAATCTCTGGAACTCTCTGCCACAGAGGGTAGTTGAGGCCACTTCATTGGCTATATTTAAGAGGGAGTTAGATGTGGCCCTTGTGGCTAAGGGGATCAGGGGGAATGGAGAGAAGGCAGGTACGGGATACTGAGTTGGATGATCAGCCATGATCATATTGAATGGCGGTGCAGGCTCGAAGGGCCGAATGTGGAGGGCAATGTTTTGAATCAGAACCTTGCTTCAGGTTGATTGTAGTAGTGGGGAGAAAGCTGGAAGAGAGGTGGTGGGAGGACAAAGCCTGACAAGTGTCAGGCATTTTGATCAAGATTCCTGCTTCAGTTCTATTTGTGTCTATTATTTCCTTATACTCATATCTGCCTCATAGTGTTTTAACTCATGCAGACTTTATGTCAAACTACTTACCCACAGCAATCAAGATTAGGTCTTGGTTACCAGCTGCCTTTGTCTTACATGATGAATAACGATTCTTCCTTTCCTGACTGCACTGTAGACACAAGCTCTGCTAGTGAAAAATCTGCCTCCTGATCTTCTATAGAATTTGTCACATTCCCAGCACGAGGGTTATCAGGATGCCACACAGCTACTCACTAAATAATGACACTTTGATGACAGGTCCCTCATTACTGGCCAGTCGAGGTCATTGTCGGTGCCTTTCTTCTCTCTCATTTAGTTCCCTACTCATTCGAGTCTTTATACATGCTTTGCTGGGTTTTTTCCGTGGCTTGAAAGGGAGAATCAAGGATAATTGGACCACATGAATGAAGCTCTTTGGATTCTACGCACGTGTGATGTGGCCCAGTTCAAGTCGGAATGGCAATGTTGTTGAGTCCCATACTCATTTCCAGTCAATCATCTGTCAAAAAGTACGGTGATGCAATAATTCCTGACTGATTATTAAGCACGGGACTCTGTAACAGTAACAATAGCTCGCACAACAGAAACACCTTTCTGTACTGAAAATCCCAACACTCTCTCACATTTCCATACAATTTTCTACCAACAGCATCTTACAGTTTGCCTTGCTTTGCCACGGTTTAATGTCAATGATATTTCCATTATAAATTCCCAAATACACATTTATAAAAAACAAAACATAAAAGAGCACTGCACAAGAAAAGGTCCTTCAGCCCTTAACGTCTGTGCTGATCATAATGCCAAAGCTCAACTGTATCTGCCTGTAAATAATCCATATCACACTACTGCATGCCTGTGTAGAGAATGGAGGGTTCTGGATTATGTCCAGGCAGATGAGATGAGATTAATTTGGCAACATGTTACTCACAGCACAAAACTGCTGCCTCAATATTGATGAATGTGACATAGATTGATTGAAAATTCATTCAAAGATGTAGTATGGAAAAAAGCTCTTCAGCCCAACAAGTCCACACCGACCATCGATCACCTATTCACACTCGTTCTATGTTATTTCACATTCATATTCACTCCCTACACACTGGGGGCAATTTAGAGAGGCCAATTAACCTACAAGGCTTGGATAGAGTGGATGTGGAGAAGATGTTTCCACTAGTGGGAGAGTCTAGAACTAGAGGTCATAACCTCAGAATTAAAGGGTGTTCTTTTAGGAAGGAAATGAGGAATCATTTATTTAGTCAGAGGGTGGTGTATCTGTGGAATTGTTTGCTATGGAGGCTATGGAGGCAAAGTCAGTGAATATATTTAAGGCAGAGATAGATAGATTATTCATTAGTACTGGTGACAGGTTACGGGGAGAAGGCAGTAGAATAGGGTTAGGAGGGAGAGATATATCAGCCATGATTGAATGGCAGAGTAGACTTGATTGGCCTAATGACCCAAATCTGCTCCTATCTCTCATGATCTTATAGATAGATAGATAGCCTTTATTATCATTCAGACCGAAGTCTGAACGAAATTTCAGCAGTCATACATATAATACAATGAAAACAACAAAAGCAACAATAAACACACATTAACATCCACCACAGTGAGTCCACCCAACATCTCCTCACTGTGATGGAGGCAAAAGTCTTAGGTCTGCAGTCTCTTCCCTCCTCTTCTCCCTCTGCGCTGAGGCGATACCCCCCCGGGCGATGTTACAAATCAGTCCCGCGGCTCAAACACCGCGGCCCGGGGTGGTCGAAGCTGCCGCCCACCAGTCCTGCAAACGCAGCCGCTGGCCCACGGCTGTCTACTAATCTACAAACCTGCATGTCTTTGGGATGTGAGTCGATACCGAGCACTCAGAGGAAACCTTTGTGGTCACAGAGAGAATAGTGCAAACTCCATAAAGACAGCACCTGAGGTCAGGATCGAACATGGGTCTCAGGTGCTGGGAGGCAGCAGTTCTACCAGCTGCTGTAGTTTTCCAGTTTAGATAACAGACTGCTCTTTGACAATCTTGGCATCACGGTGAATTGCGAGTCAAAGGTAGACACAAAATGCTGGAGTAACTCAGCGGGACAGGCAGCATCTCTGGATAGAAGGGATAGGTAACATTTTCAGTCTGATATGGGTGATACAGAAATAAAATGTAGTCGGTGACAGTAAGACTGGTGGGAGAATTGGGAAGGGGGAGGTGATGGGGAGAGAGATAAATCAAGGGCTACTTGAAGTTAGAGAAGTCAATGTTCATACCGCTGGGGTGTAAGCTGCCCAAGCGAAATAGGAGGTGCTGTTCCTCCAATTTGTGCAGGGCTTCACTCTGACAATGGAGGAGGACCAGGACTGAAAGGTCAGATTGGGAATGGGAATGGGGAGTTAAAGTTTTGAGCAACCGGGAGATCAGGTAGGTTTAGGCGGACTGAGCAGGTTGTTCACCGAAATGAACGCTGAGCCTGTGCGTGGTCTCGCCGATGTACAGGAGTCCACACTTGTTTCTGTGCTCTACTGGTCTATGTTCTATGTTCTATATTCTATGATGATGGTCCTGAATTATTTTGTCCCCAAATCTTCATAGGCTGATGCTGCACATGTAAACAACCTATCGCAATCTGGATCACACAGGTAACATGATGACAAGTGCAGCTTATTTTATGAACATGAGCAGTCAATGTAGTGCGCAGAAAAAATACAGGTTTCCCATTGTCCAAATAATTCACTTTAAGGGCACAAAATACGAATCTCGAAATGTCCAAGAGTTTCAATCCATGAATATTGTATTTATCTTCCTTTTTACCAATTCAAATTAATCTTTTGGGTATCCTGCATCAGTACTCACAAATCCTATTGCACCTGTGATTTATGAATCCACTCACCATTTCGAAAATAGTCTATGCCTTTATTCCTACTACCAATATGCATGACTGCATACTTTGCTACACTGTATTCCATCTTCCACTTCTTTGCCCACTCTCCCAACCTGTCCAAGTCCTTCAGCAGAGTCCCTGTTTTATCTACACTACCTGCCCTTCCACTTAACTTTGTATCATCCCTAAACTTGACCACAATGTCTTTAATTCCCTCATCAAAATCATTGATATACAATGTGAAGTGTAGCGGCCCCAGCACTGACCCCTGCAGAACATCGCTAGTCACTGGCAGCAAACCAGCTCCCTTTATTCCTACTCTATGCCTTTCAGCCGACCTGCTATCCATGCTAGTATCTTCTCTTTAATACCATGGTCTTCTCATCTTCTTTAGCAGCCTCATGTGCGGCACCTTATCAAAGGCGTTGTCATAATGCAGATTCAGTAGCTGTCAGTGGCTGATGAACAAAAGGTATTACACATTTTTCTGAATCAGAAATTCCATTGTTACATGCAGCACAAAATTGCTGCTTCACTATTGATAAATATGGCAACAGACTGATCCTTGAGATGTGTTTGGCTGATTACAGAAAATAACTACCCACTGATAGAAAATCTTCAAATGTCTATGGAAGTTCGTTACTGATATAAAGCTCTGACAAGTTCTCCTGAATTAAGCTTTTTTTTAAATGGAAGATAATGAGTAGTAATTAATCATTCATGAATCAGAATAAAGAATCTTTACAAATATTAGCCTCTAAATTAATGATATATAATGTAAATCGCACCATTTATTTATGTTTCATTGGCTATTCAAGGATAGGAGCCAGATGTTTTAGTCATCTGCTATGGGAAGGATTCATTAATGCAGAGATTTAAAAGGATGTTGCCAGGACTTGCAGGGTCAAACTATAGGGAGAGCAGGCTAGGACTTCATTCCTTGGAGTGCAGGATGCTGAGGAATGATGCTATAGAGGCGCATAAAATCATTTTATTTAGCGAATGCAAAGTCCTTTAGCCAAGCAGTTGCCTCTTGATTTGCTGTATGAAGGGTGACAAGTCCTCCTTTGAGTCTTTGTTGAGGGCATGCTTCAATGATGTGTTGCATTGTTTGCTGCTCTCCACAAGCACACTGTGGGGTTGGACTGCTGCCCCATTTGTGAAGGCTGGCCAAGCAGGGGCCATGTCCAGTTTAGCAAGGTCTTCATTGAGCACCTGTTCCAGTGTACCAAAATCTGGTGCTTGGAAGGCCAAACGGATGTTATCTGCATAGATGAATTTGTGGGATTTGGTGGTGGGTAGGTCATTTGTGTAAAGGTTGAACAGGGTTGGGGCTAACACTGACTCTTGTGGTCAAATCATGATGATGAATAGATAGGGTGTTTGCACAGAGTCTTTTACCCAGAGCAGTGGAATCAAAAACCAGAAGACATAGGTTCATATCCATTATGAAGTGCTTTGAGAGGTTGGTTATCGAACATATTAAATCCAGCCTAACAAGCAACCTTGACCCACTGAAGTTCACCTCCTGCAACAACAGGTCCATGGCTGATGCCATCTCCCTGACCCAACACTCATCCCTGGAACACCTACGGCAGACTTCTATTCATATACTACAGCTCTGCTTTCAATACCATTATTCCATCCAAGCTCATCTCCAAACTGGTGGAACTTGGAGTCAGCACTCACCTCTGTAACACAACGGCTACAATCAGTCTGAAGAAGGGTCCCGGCCCGAAATATTGCCTATCAATGTTCTTCAGAGATGTTGCCTAACCTGCTGAGATACTCCGGCACTGTGTTTTTTTTTACAATTATTTATATTTGTTAGTAAACATAGAAACATAGAAACAGAAATTAGGTGCAGGAGTAGGCCATTCGGCCCTTCGAGCCTGCACCGCCATTCAATATGATCATGGCTGATCATCCAACTCAGTATCCCGTACCTGCCTTCTCTCCATACCCCCTGATCCCCTTAGCCACAAGGGCCACATCTAACTCCCTCTTAAATATAGCCAATGAACTGGCCTCAACTACCCTCTGTGGCAGAGAGTTCCAGAGATTCACCACTCTCTGCATGAAAAAAAGTTCTTCTCATCTCGGTTTTAAAGGATTTCCCCTTTATCCTTAAGCTGTGACCCCTTGTCCTAACATCGGGAACAATCTTCCTGCATCTAGCCTGTCCAACCCCTTAAGAATTTTGTAAGTTTCTATAAGATTCCCTCTCAATCTTCTAAATTCTAGAGAGTATAAACCAAGTCTATCCAGTCTTTCTTCATAAGACAGTCCTGACATCCCAGGAATCAGTCTGGTGAACTTGGTCTGAAAACAATTTGGACTGAATCACAAATAGTCCTACAACCCACATATTTGTTTTTATGAAATATTTCTGAATCATCTAATATTATAGCATATGTTAATGGTGAGTAACATAGGGACTGATCATAACCGGACAAGGCAGCCTGTCCATTCCCTTCAATCAAGTTACAAGCATATCAGCGAGTTGCTTTAACATTTGTGTTCTTCACCTGGATTTGGTTTGACATTACATTTGATGCCAACATGAAAGGGTAAACTGCAATAATTTGAAGTTAGCATTTCTTATCAGGACCACCTCAGTGGAAGGATACAAATCTGCAGCTGCAGGAATTTAATTAGCCTGTCACCTTTGAGATGCGACACTGGGGCGATTATTAAAGGCCAGCCTCATGTATTTCCATCCAAGTGTAATGATCAGAAGAGATTGTTACCTTTGTTGTGGACTTTCAAGATTAAAACATCAATAACTGCTCAACCATCCTGAAGAATTCCTCTAATTACTTAAAGATCTCTACAAGGCAACTGTGATGTTGAACTGGCTTTGAACTTCAAGTGATCATCATCAAGAATA